>NC_090188.1:24859123-24984123 GCF_024679245.1 Pseudorasbora parva | reverse complement strand
CAGGCAGAGGGTCAGAACGCCAAGAACCAGCAGATGGATCCATTCACCAGACGGCAGTGTAAACCGACTATGGTGTCTAATGTGAGGCATCTTTCTGTCAGCTTTGCTGTTCTACTTCTCTCTCATCCTTTTTTGATCATTAAAAAAAAACTAAACTTAATTTTCTTCCTATATTTTTTTCAAAGGCGAGAGATCCCTCAGTTCATGCCGCTATTTTGGCACATCTTAACCAGAAATATGGCTCAGGCTCAGGCCAAGACAACAGCCAGCAGGCTAATAAACAGGTAACACACATTCACAAACAAGCCCACATCCACACAAGGCTGTTCTGACCATGAATTCACTTGTTTAACTTGTTTTTTTTATGCAGGGCCAGGCTAGCCAGAAAGACAAAGACATTACCAAGCCAAACAGTGACCTCTCAGAGGACCTTTTTAAGGTTCACGACTTTGATGTCAAAATTGACCTACAGGTTCCTAATGCTGGTAAGTGTGTCTCAGATCTAATAATTATATGATTATTAATTTATATGATTACTAATTTGCAGCTGAAAAGCAGTGTGTAATTTACTACACTTTAAATGGGGGTTTGGCTTAATTTATATATACTCAACGGCCACTTTATTAGGAACTTCTTGCAGGTACTCTGTCGGACCATTTTGCCTATAGAACTACCTTAATTCTGTGTGGCATAGATGTACGCATACTCAGAGATTTTGGCCCATATTGACTTGAAAGGATCATGAGTTTCTGCAAAATTGTCAGCTACACATCCATGATCCAAATCTCCCGTTCCACTACATCCCTAAGATGCTTTATTGGAATGAGATATGGTGACTGTGTAGGCCATTTGAGTATAGCGAACTTTACACCACTGAACTAGATTTATAAAAAAGACAAGTAAACGGTTAGTAATAAAATAACAACAAATAAACAAAGAGAAGAGATTAGGAAGAATGCACAGCTGGTATTGATACTGCAAACTGAGACTCATCAGACCAGGCAGTGTTTTTAATGTTTGTCCAATATTTTGTGAGTCTTTGTGAATTGTAGCCTCAATTTAGAGACAAGAGTGGCATTGGTGTGTCTTCTGCTGCTGTAGCCCTGAATCTGCTTCAAGGTTTGACGTGTTGTGCGTTTAGAGATGCTCTTCTGCATTCCTTGGTTGTTACTGTTTCCTTTCTGTCAGTTCAAATCAGTCTGGCCATTCTCCTCTGATCTCTGGCATCAACAAGGCATTTTTATCCACAGAACTGCCACTCAGTGAATATTTTCTCTTTTTTTTTGACCATTTTCTATAAACCCTAGAGATGGTTGAGTGTGAAAATTTAAATAGATCTGCAATTTCTGAAATACTCAGACCAGCCCATCTGGCACCAACAACCATGCCGCATAATCAAAGACACTTGAACTTTGAACTTATACAGATCGTCATGATCAAATTCGATCATATTTAGCAAATGTAAATGGCAAAAAAAAATCACATGACTTTGTGTGTGTGTGTGTTTTACGAATCCATTTTGAGCTGCATTCAAATTTGGTTTGAAATTCTACTCAAATGGCATTTCGAGAAATTTTAGTCCAACCGCTCAAGTTATATTTTGCATGGTTTGTCACTTTCGCACATCTCGTGAAGTGTAGAAATGTCAGACGTTATAGAAAACGTGCTAAAATTGCTGCAGAAACAAGGTTATGTTTTTATGCAGAGTGCCGGTCGAGATTACAATATAATAAAGTAATGTTTTAAAACCGGCGGAGATGACAGCACAGAATAAAGCCACACACACCCACCTCTTACATTTCTGCCTCAGAAGATGCAGTTTTCCAGTGGGGCAGCTAGAAATTATGTTGTAAATAAGATAACATCTGTATTGCAGATCCCTTCACGTTGTTGTTTTTGGCGTATCCCTATAAACACAATGTTGTTGCCATAGAAACCAATTCAGATATTCGGAAAAACAGTTGTGATAAACAATGTGGACAGACAATCATTTAGAAAAATTCCAATTGGATACACTGATTAGATATTTGCATTAACTGGCAATTGAACAAGTGTATCTAATAAAGTGTGTGTATGTATTTATAAGACCTTTTAAAATGTTACAAAAGATTTATATTTTAAATAAATGCTGTACTTTTGAACTTACTATACACCTAAGAATTCTTATATTAAAAATATTTATCACAGTTCCCACAGAAATATTAAGCAGCACGATTGTTTTCAACATTAGTAGAAAGTACAATAGAAATATTGATTGAGCAGCAAATCAGCATATCAGAATGATTTTTTAAGTTTCATATGACACTGAAGACTGGAGTAATGATGCTGAAAATTTTGCTTTGCCACCACAGAAATACATTACATTTAAATTTTTCATTAAAAAAAAAAAATTATATATATATAAAAAATAGGACGTTTTTTAATATTTCACAATATCAGTATTTTACTGTATTATGATCAAATACATATCTATCAAAAGCATTTAAAAAAAATCTTACTCTCCCAAACATCGAAATTGTAGTGTGTATGAATCTGATTCTATGATGTGAAATCTTTAATTTTATAATTTATTTCTATCATCAACAGAATCAAAGTCTTTGTCGGTGAGTTCAAATGCATTGCCTGTTAAAGATGGGGCGCCACGGCGATCTCTCAACCTGGAGGACTACAAGAAGAGACGAGGACTCATCTGACCTACGTTTTTATCCTCCCCTGCATGATTGGACACCTCTTCCGGGAGTCTAAAGCTGCGGCCACCCTGTGTGTGTGTATGTGTGTGTGTTTGTATGTTTGGGAAAGTGTGTGTGTGTGTGTGTGTGTGTGTGTGTGTGTGTGAGAGAGAGAGAGAGAAAAAGTGTGTGTGGTAAAGAGAAAAAATAAGTGCGTACCTTTAAGGCTGAGTGTGTATGTAAATGTTTCACCTGTTTGTAAGAGGAAATATTCATGAATATTGATAACTTTCAGGTCTTTTCCTGTAAAGGGTCACTTTTTGAGAGATGAAAATTCCTCTGCATTATTTACGGCGTGTGCCGACCTGAGAACAGAAGCGCATTACCTCTGATTCTCTTTTTCATACCGATGTATGCAGCATATTTTCTTCTTCTCAGACCCTCACAGAAACGGCCCTTTTATATCCAAGCTTGTGAATGACTATCTCAAAGGACACTATTAAAAACAGACAACACAAATCTTGGAGTTTTTTTGAAAGTTATTTTTAGTTGTCAATAACGTGATTCGGTCTGCCTCGCTCCCTTGTTCCTCTTGAAAACGCTCTGAATTTTTGAAAGCCCCCCCCCCCCCCCCCTCCCCCCCCAACCCACGTTTAATGGGTTCTTAGGACAACCCTGCGTAACTCCACTTTCGGTTTAAATGCTGAGGGGCCGACCAATCAGAGGGGGAGTCTGACAATGACATCACACTCCCTAAAGATAAACGTTTGTTTCATGTAAGACAGTGATCAAATAAACGTGTCTGCCATGGGCAAGAAAACAGAATTGATGTATTTTTTTGTTTTATTTTTACTGCTCTTTCTCTTCCACATCCCTCTGTCTCCCTCAGAGCTGATGTAAGTGTTATTGATCATTAATTATTGATGAAGTCTTTTAGTCAGTTCTCGTATCGTTGTGGCATGCCTTGTAAATAAGCGATCTTGAGTGAGCGCTGCTGAATAAAGGAGGAAATGTTTCATAATCCCTGTGTTCGTGTATTCAATGTCCATGCTCCTTTTTGCACTGTGGTTTTCATATAAGTTTGAAGAGAAAATTGCAATTTCATAGTAGTAAAAATTAAAATACATCCTATATTCACTTAATATAATACATTGGTGAAAATATGGGTAGCATTAACTATTTATTTTAATTGTAAATGAATATATCCATGACCACAAAATAAAAAATGACGGCGTGGTAAGAAAGAAGCGTTATGTATTATCAATGATGTATTTTGTGCGTATATATATATATATATATATATATATATATATATATATATATATATATATTTACAGAAAGGGATTTCGGAGGCCCCAATTACATTCAGGCAGAGCAACAATATTCAACGTTTTTCCAGTCAGGCAAAGTGCAGGGCGGACTGTTATGGGTCCTTCGTGTAGTTCCTGGTCCACGTCGGTCTGGATCAGAATGAGAAACTGGATTAAAAACAGTCACCGATAAGCGATCAAGACACCAGTAGACACAAGATATTATCCGAAAAAATGTCCCTGCAAGATTGATTTACTTTCTGAGAGATCGGAGCCCCTTCAGGTATACAAATCTAACCTTAAATGCAGTTATTGGGCTGCAGATGTTAAACTGACAATGCGATGCTCAACACTGCTGTAATTTTGTTTAGATGATTTACAGTAGAAATGAACACGTCATTTACTCGATAACTAGGCGAAATGTAGTGGATAGTGACGTTAAAATGATAGCTGACAATTTTGTGTAAATAAACCGTGATAGGTGGATTTGGACGCGAAATGTAAACAAATAATGTTTAGAAAGAATTTAAGAAATGTCAAAATCTACAGATTAACAATTATTCATTTATTATGCTTAGTACATTAAATTGATTCTGAAATAAAAATTTAACATTCATTTTAAATTAAACTAAACATTTTTTAATATAGATTTTTTTTCATGTTAAACAATATTAGCATTGATTTAAATGAAAGGAGTTTAAAAGCCCTGGACGTGTATCCAGAGTATACTTTAAGGGATGAGTTTGGTTTTCAACTCGTGTTTGCATTGAAGAATAATAAACAGTACATATATGCTGACTGATCATGTGATTCACGTTAGTATCTCAGATTTAAAAAAAAGAGGCTTCAGTTCAACATTTCTGCATGTATGTTTTCTATTCCAGAGGATCTTAAGATGTCTTGGCTTGTTGATCTTGCCGGGAAGGCCGAGGACTTCCTGAATAAAGTTGACCAGGGTGCAGCCAGCTCTTTGAAAAAAAGCACTCATCAATCCTCTCTGTCCTACAACAGCCCTGACACCAAAGATTCCATCCAGTATAACTCTGCAGATTACAGCTCCACCCATGATCAACAGCACAGGGACTCCATCTCTGCCTCATCTCTCGGAAATTCAACTTTCATCTCCACAGCTGCTGGGAAAATAAAGAAATCCACGGTTTTGGCCGGTACAGCTAATGTCTCCAGCACTATGCCTTTGGGTTCTAGCAGCAAAGTATCGTCCAACTTTGTGCGACCCAAAAAGCCAGAAGTGGACGACGATTTGCTCTTTGACTTCTTGAACAGTTCGGACCCACCGCAGAGCGAAAGAAAGGAGGTCAGGAGAGAAAGTGCGCCTAAAGCTTTGGGCCCTATGGGGGGGTCTACTCAGACCCAGATGCCCCCTCTCTCTGTGGCCAGCGATCTCCAGATGGGTCCTTCTGTCGCTGTAACCCCGTCTTCTACACAGGGGCTATCCAGAAATTCCAGCCTCAGCTCTCTCTCAAATAGCTCACACAGCATTAAAACAGAGGATGGCTCCACTCGAGACCAAAGCCAAGGTACAAAATATACATTGTACATCATGTGTTCTGACATTTGGTTCATTTAATTGGTCTGAGGGCAAGAATTTTAGCCTGTCTAAAATGACAGAGAAGAGATGATCACTTATTTTAAAGCGTACATTGGATGCAATACTACTCTAAAGGTACTCAAGATTGACATGAGATTGTCAGAAACTGTGCTCAGTTTCAGTCAATCTCATGTTAATCTTGAACACCTATAGAGTAGTATCGCATCCTTCAGATATCCGAAGAGTCTTTAGTTTTATTCATAAAAGACAAATGCTGTTCCGATTCATTCCAGAAACAGCCGAACTCCTGCAGGCGTGCAGTGGGCGGAACTAAAGCGCACACACACACGAAACACATCATAGAATTATCCCTGGATAACTTTCGATTCACTATACGTTCGTGTTTTTAACTTTGTATGCACTTACGTGCAGATTGCCAACAAATCACAGACTTTTTTTTCAGTTTCACTCACCGCCTGTGGTTTAGACTCTTGACCGGGAACAAGCAAACACTGGAAAAACAAACTGCATCCACTGTTTCCTAATGGTTATCTTTCCCTCACAAAAAAAAAAAAAACACAATTCTTAAGTGACGTTGTTGATTTTGTGGTCTAAAAACAAAACGACAGTGCTGCAGACGGCTTCCATAACCTGAACAAAGCACGTTGATGGACGCTCTGGTAGATGTGCACAGTGCACGCACTTATCTGGGAGAAGTTCCCATACAAGCAATTCTGCCCTTTATGGCGTCATACAGGACCATACTCTAAAAAAACTAAAGACTTCTTTGTCACTTCATTGTCCACTTAAGTACTATTAAAAAGTACTATTTATTTGTCATGCCCGATAACTGATAAATGGCTGATATTTATAATAATCTTTTTATTATTTTGCTCTTTTTTTCCTTCTTTCTCTAAGTTAACCTTATTGCTAGTTATTAAATCGGTATTTGCCATGAAATAACATGTGAAGCTGAAATGGAAATACAGTTAAATATTATTAAACATTTTGTCGAAATATAATTATTAGATCTATTTTGTCTAAATTAAACACTAAAAACGAAACAAAAAAATCTAATTCTAAAAGAGTAGTTTGGAAATGTAGGTTTGTACGTTTTGGGAAATGTATGCATTTTCTAAAGTTTTGATCTCACGTAGTTTTCCTCTTTGAATCGTATTTCAAATCTTCTGTCCAGCTGTTGTTCCTGAGAGTTTAAACCTAGAGCTGGATGTTCCTGCAGAGGACCAGCCAACACTGGAGATCCCACATCAGGACCGCCATCAAGAGCTTCAGCAGCAGGGCCAGGAACAGGTGATCTCCAACCTTCGTCTCGAGAACCAGCTTTTACGCAATGAAGTCTCTTCTCTCAACCAGGAGATGGCCTCTCTAATCCAGAGGGCCAAAGACACGCAGGCGGGTGAGCCAGAGATATTTGTGATTCTGACATGTGTTTGTTGAACTGTATGCTTCATTCCGTATCCGTATTATTTTTTCATGTGCCATCATAATCTATCAAAATAATTTCCACTCCTTCTTGCAACAACATCTCTTCTATTCTCTGACGACGTGTTTACTGGCGTGAGGGCAGGGCAACCTGTCACTCACATGAGTTTGACCAATAGCAAACACCAATGATCCAGTCGATTGCTGATGGACAAAATCATCATCCCCATTCAAGAAGCCGGATACTCAACGATTCTGATATTAATTTCCTAAGGCAGCATTTCTTTAATGTAATTAATATTTTATATTAGCTTTATTTAAATTACAAAACATTTTTTATTGATTGATTGATTTTTAGTAGATTTTTAGTTAACAACAGCAACACTGCTATGAAAATAATAGAAAAATATAAGTACAGAGGTGTTCCAGTTACACACTGCTCGATTTTAGCCCTAATTTTCACTCACAGACAGTTTCGTGGAAATTGTCAATAAATGCTTGAAATCAGAGACAAATCGGTCCTTGTAGTGTAGGCAAATCGTGTAGTGTGTGTTATTGATGACGTGATCTGACAGAAGCACCGATGCTACTGAGATCATAAGCATTCTAAATATATATATTCATACAATGTGAAATGTGTTATGACTGGAAATACCATTGGTGACAACTTACAGCCAATGAGCGAGCAAGATACAGGACAAGGGAAAGTTCAGAGGAAGGAGTCCTAGATCTCCAACAGAACATCAGCAAGCATGGCTTTTGCAAGCAACCATTCTCACCTTAATATTCTTCATCTTAGTTAGGCCACAGACAAACTGGCTACTGTTTTTAACAGGAATAAATCTCGCAGGAGAACTCCGGTCTCACATGTTACTTTACGTTATTTCTTGTATCACTTCTTGCGTGTGTTTGATTATGAAACATAGTATGTAGATTATATACTGTACATTCTTCCTATTGAATCCGTTGTGTAATGTGCACACAGCAGCAACTAACTGGTACCCCAGACAGTCATGTCGTGTGAGAAAAACAACGATATGAAAACTTTGAAAATCATGCAATGTGTACCCGGCGTTAGGAAACCACTAAATTATAATTTCCTCCATTTGTGTAGAGGTGAACCGTGCCAGAGCTCGTGCTGACAAGTGGAACTCTGACCAGTCTCGCGTTGATCGCACGGTCCGAGAGCTGAGTGCGCAGGTTGATGACCTCACAGAAGCTCTGTCGGCAAAAGATGGTCAGCTGGCGGTCCTGAAAGTGCGACTGGACGAAGCAGATCAGCTACTGAAGGCACGAAGCTCAGCCCTTGAGGAAGCTCAGAGCGAGAGGGTCAGGTTGGTCTCTTCAACAACTCAAAGAAGCAGAACATCACTTCTGGTTTAGTTGACTGTCTGATGTTAATCCATATCTACTCTTCTGTGAATGAGCAAACCTCTTAGGCTATTTGTGCTTTTTTGTGTTTTAGGATTCTTCAGGATCAAAGTGAGGGCAGCAGTCTTCAGTCTCAGGCTTTACAGACACTACAGGAAAGAGTAAGAGATGCAGACTCGGCAGTTAAGAGAGAACAGGAGAGCTACAGACAGATGCAGGTGAGTTGACAGGTGTAAAGCAAAAAATGTTGCAAAGTCCAATGACCTGATAAATCTTATGGCACTTTTCCACTACCCAATACGAGCTCGGCTCGACTTGGCTCGACTCACATTGTTTGGTTTTTCATTGTGTAAAAGTTGTACCAGCTCCTGCTTCCAGATACTTTTTTTCATATCACCTCAAGCGAGGTTCTGAGTGAGCTGAGGCGATACTAAAATGTGACGTGAAACATGGCAGATTGCTGATTGGTCAGAAAGAATCGTCACTATCCACTGCGTCAACATTGCACTCGTCAGACGGAGTATCCTGAATAACCCTGCCATTTTGAAATAGTTTGTCTTCTTACTGTGAGAAACAGCCACATCCTGAGGATCAAAAACAGCATAGGCTACACTTGATTTCCATTGTCCTGTATGTGTAGCGGGTGTGTGTCGTGTAGAAGATTACATCACAGTTTCCTGTGGCGTCACTATGACGACCAGGTACAATTGTGGAGGTACTATCTGCAATGGAAAATGGAGCAAAAAGCGAGTTGAGTCAAGTTGAGCTGGTACTGGTAATGGAAAAGCGCCATTAGTTACGTGACATTTTCTCGCAGAGTGAGTTTGCAACACGGCTGGCGAAGGTGGAGGCCGAGCGTCAGATGTTGGCAGAGTCATTAACGAACGCAGAGCGCCGTGCGACGGAAGAGAAACAGAGAGCTGAGGAACTACAGCAACAGGTCAAGAGTGCCCGATCTGCAGCAGAGTACACCAAACAGGAACTACAGGATTACAAAAACAAAGCCTCACGGATACTACAGGTATCATTCTCTCTTTATTTTCACATCCCCTTTTATCTCTGTTTGAGAGGCGTATGAAGTATAATAGGTGTGTGTTGTTGCTCTAGTCTAAGGAGAAGCTAATCAGCAGTCTGAAGGAGGGCTCGGGTTTGGAGGTGCTGGAGGGGGCCGGGGCCGGAGTTGAGCTCGAAGACCTACGTCATGAGAAAGAGTTGCAAAGAGAAGAGATTCAAAAACTGCAGGGCCAAATACAGAGCTTGCGAACAGAGATACAGGTACAGATGTAGATCCAGACTGGGCAATGTGGCCAAAAAAATTTTTTATATACAATTTTATAGTGATAGTTTATAGTTATTAAATTAAAAACAGATTTAATTATATTAATTTATATGCATCACTATAATAATACATGAAATTTAAGAGCTATATTTGCTGATATATTGCTTAAATATTTTATTTTATTAAATACTTTCTCTTTAAAAAAAATCAAATAAAAAAATGTACGCTGCTTAATTTTATTGCCAGCAAAATCATTTGAAATATATAATAAATGTTTAATATATATATCAGCCAGCACTAATGCAGATACAAACACACTCTAGATATTTGATATTCCGCTTCTGTTTACTCTAGGATCTGGAATCCCAGGCACTCAGTGAGACTGAGAACTGGAGAGAACAGCTGGCTGAAGTACAGGAGCAACATGCCCAGCAGACCAGAGCCAAACAGGACATAGAGGCAGAACTGGAGAGATCCAAACAGGTACTTGATGTGACACCATTAAGGTTTTTAGAGAGGGTGAATATGCTGAATAATGAGTGAATTTTGATTAATTTTAATGCAGGAACTGCAGTACATTGAGGAAGAGCATCATCGCACTAAAATCACCCTTCAGGGTCGGGTCAAAGACAGAGAAGATGAGATCCAGAAGCTTAGAAACCAGGTACCTCACACAAACATGTGTGGACACAAATTTATGAGGATGGAATAGCAATTAAGGTTTTACAGTAAGCATGTTTTGAAGATACTTTTAAGCATGTTTAAAAGATACACAATTCTTCTGCTAGCTGACCAATAAGGCGCTGGGCAACAGCAGTCAGGCAGAGCTGGAGGGCCGTTTGCACCAGCTGACAGAGACGCTGATTCAGAAGCAGACCATGTTAGAGGCCCTGGGCACAGAGAAAAACTCGCTGGTCTTTCAGCTGGAGAGGCTGGAACAGCAACTGAAGAGCCTGCAGAGTGGTCAGATCAATGCCTCACACATCACTATGGCTGCCTTGGAGGGACCAGGTCAGTGCACTGCATGATGGGACTGGATTTATAGGACTTTTTTGACAGCCAAACATGATTGTCTATGTACAGGTGCTAGGCAGAGGAACACGCCAATCCTGTTTAGTGATGCAGACGGACCGGGTACAGGAGTGTATGGGAAGGTTCGTAACGCGGCCAGCACCATCGACCGCTTCAGGTAACTGCGTCCCTGGAAATCTGCTAAATATATTTTACAGTGTTCCAATAGCATTAAACTCTCTTTTTTTCACTTCCTCCAGTGTACGTTTGGGAATCTTTCTCAGACGTTACCCCATGGCCAGGGTCTTTGTTATTATTTATATGGTAAGTTCACAGTGTGTCAAGGAATGTTTGAAAGTAAAAATTAAGAAATCAAACTTTCAGAAAAAAATCTTTCAGTGCTTTTGTGTTTGTTTATGTGTTGAAAATATGTTTTTCATTGCAGGCACTACTACACCTTTGGGTAATGATTGTCCTTTTAACATACACACCAGAGATGCATCACAATCATCCTGATGGGAGATAAAGGACTTTCTAGCTATAATAATACATAATAATCTGTTTGTGATTAGTGAAAGTTAATAAAGGTTAAACTTAGGGAGATTTCAGGCTGCTGTACAGTGGATCAGTATGCATTCATAAACAATTTGCACAGACATGCTGTTGGCCATTCTCTCTCTCTCTCTCTCTCTCTCTCTCTCTCTCTCTCTCTCTCTCTCTCTCTCTCTCTCTCTCTCTCTCTCTCTCTCTCTCTCTCTCTGTTCTCTCTCTCTCTCTCTCTCTCTCTCTCTCTCTCTCTCTCTCTCTCTCTCTCTCTCTGTCTCTCTCTCTCTGTCTCTCTCTCTCTCTCTCTCTCTCTCTCTCTCTCTCTCTCTCATTGGCCCATTTTCAGTCAAGTTTGGTCTGAGTGTTGAGAGCAGTGTAAAGTAAAATATTTAAGGTGTAATTTAAAGTCTGGTTTTATTTTATTAAAATGTAATCTCTTTTATTTTAATCATCTCTCTTTCATGCAAATATAATCATGATTATTTTTGTTACAGAAAATAACAGATTGTATTCCTAAGACTGTAAATCAGATTTATCTTAATAAATATTAACACAGGCATAATCTTTATTCTCAGATGTTTTTGTGATTCGTTATATAGAAGTACAGACATCAAAATATATTGCTCAAAGTATATAAGTTGCTCAAATATATTTTAAATTAATAATATTTAAAAATAACTATAAAATAAAACTATAAAACTATAAAATAACTTAATTATACACTACTGTTCAAAAGCTTGGGGTCAGTACGGTTTTGGATTTTTTTTTTTCCTTCTCTAAAGCTCATGGAACCTGCAATTTATTTGGTAAAAAAATACAGTAAAGTAATACTGTGAAATATTATTAATATTATTAAAATGTACTTTTATTCCTGTGATGGAAAAGCTGAAATTGTATCATTACTCCCGTCTTCAGTGTCACATGATTTTTCCCGAAACCGACTCAACACTGAACTGACTTGAGCTGAGCAATGACACAGTTTTCTTTAAGAGCTGCTGTACAGCCAAAATGAACTCTGTTTTCACTGTAAAACTGTTTTGAAACATCTGTATTGTATAAAGAACTATATAAATAAAGGTGACTTGACAGAAATCATTCTAATAGGCTGATTTGGTGTTCAAGAAACATTTACTTTTTTATTAGTTATCAATAAAAACTGTTCTTAATATTTTTGTGGATACCTTAAAACTTTTTTTTGGATTCTTTGATGAATAGCAGCTTCAAAAGAACAATTTATTTGAAATAACTGTAAAAGTCTTTGCTGCCACTTGCACAAATAAAAGTATCTTTTTCTTTTTTTTTGATAAATCTTACTGAGTCTGATTCCCCAAACTTTTGAACAGCAGTGTATATATAATATAACTTAATTATAATAAATATATATTGTCATCATACATTTATCCTATTTTCCACAGTACTCGTTCTGTCCAATGGCGTCGCTGTGGATGCGTGGGACGTGTGAACTGGATTATGTTGGTCCTCCACCGTCCCATAATCCATCTGTGCCGTCCACGTCCCCTGACTGATGATCAGTCCGGCTGTGATGGCCGCGGTTGAGCTGGCACTTTATCCGCGTGAAAAACACAGCGACCCAAAACAAACCCGTACCAGAAACCCGCCTGACTATATGTTGATATAACCCCGCGACCAGGTTTTCGTTATTGCCGTAGATTTAACGCGTATGATCCGGCGTTTTTTCTTTGTTTATGTCATGAAGTTTCGAACCAGCTGGAATCCGGATCTGCTGCTGATGAATGATAATTACTTCTATTAAAAACAAACCAAAACATAAAACGCTGGTTATTATTAGTTAGCCCGAGTACATGAAACACTCGTTCGCACTGATCTGTGCTGTGAAAGGTCCGGGTCTGTAATTAAGGGTTAGATCCGGTTCGGCTCGTCATGTCGTCTTGGCTGGGAGGATTGGGCTCTGGCCTGGGTCAGAGTCTGGGTCAGGTCGGGGGAAGCTTGTCTTCGTTTACCGGACAGATCTCTAATTTTACCAAAGATATTCTTCTAGAAAGCGCCGAGGAAGTGGGAGGTGAGTTGACAACAGCCATGAAGATCATTTCACTTCCCATACAGACCTTTATCTTTTTGTACAGTAAGGACAGCTGTTTTGTTAAATGCTTATGTCATTTTTTTTATGTTTTGATAAAAGTGTTTATTATGCATCTATATTTTAGTTAGCAACTGTAGGCTAGTTACTGAATGTGACAGTTTTATCAGTTTATGAATGCAGTCACTCCAGAGATGCTTTACAGTCACAGTTAATTTCTCTGTGAAATGTACTAATTGATTTTGTCTAATTTTTGAGATATTATTGTTCTGTCAGGTTTTTTGAAGATGTGATTTTGTTTACATTTGCCATTTTTCTGAAAAAGTAAACAAAAAAATTAAGAGAAAGACCACTGATCAAGGTCATTGTTTACATTTTGCTCATGCTATGACCATGCTAATGACCACTGGTCATTGTTTACATTTTGCTCATGCTATACCAAACCTGAATGACTTACTTTCATCTGAGGAACACAAAATTAAATGTTAGGTACCTACATTTTTCTTTCTATGCAATGAAAGTGAGTAGTTACTGAGGCTGTCATTCTGTTTAACATCTACTTTTGTGATGTCAGGGTGAGTAATTTGTTGGCAGTTTTCATTTTGGTGAGCTGTCCCTTTAAGATTTACTTTTGTCGTTCTGTACGATTGTCATATAATGGGATGAAGTGATTATAGTAAGACAGAGTAAGAGGTTTGTTTGCATACAGCAGTGGAATCCTTGTCAGAGTTCTAGCAGTGGTCGGGTTTTAGGCAGTTGATCTTAATCCAGAAGATCCTGGACTGTTCTTTTTTCTTTGGATTCCTCTGTTTTCTGTTGTGAATGGAGACTTAATAATGAAGCACTCTGGTGCTATCTCTGTCTTGTTCCTTTTATATCTGCTCGAAACCTTGCTGGTGTCATAAGTAAATATGCCCCTTTTGACCATTGGAGGAGTGGAACACAACACACACACACACACACACACACACACACACACACACACACACACACACACACACACACACACACACACACACTGAGAACTTTGATCAGCAGCTTCCAGCAAAGCAGACAGACCTCAAGTCAATCTGTCATGTCTCACGATGCATCGACCTCCCTGTTAGCTTTCAAAATGGATTATACTAAAAGGTGTTGTGGCCAAAAAGTTCTGTTCTCTCTAACATTAAGGTATGATGAACACAAAGAACATTGTTTATTAAAGGCACGATATGTATGATTTTTGGATTAAAATATCCAAAAACCACTTGAACAGTGTTATATAGTTTGTTGACTTCTTTACTTGACTGTTTCCAAGAATGTTTAAATCCAGAGAAATAAGCCTTTTTTTTTACCAGCACAGGGACTGTTCACCCTTCACTTGACTGTTCATTGTGTCACCTATCAATGAAATCCTACCCGTGTTACCCTCAATTTCAATTTCTGTTTTTATTTTGTAGAAGCTATTTTGAAGATGCTGTTTCATTAGACAAAGGAACAACTGTTTGGATACATTTATAGACAGAAAAATTGGCTAATTGTACAGTAATTTAGCATTTTCCCCGTCATACAATACATTTTAAAATTCAAATGCATGCCATTTAGCAACACAAGCCATCCAGTATTTATTAATATGATATTTTGATATCAATCTAGTTTACTGCAGTGTGCAACTAGTGTCTCATAGCAGCCGCGGACACACAGAGTAATGTTATAACATAATTTTCAACACACTCAAATGTGCCTAATGCGATAAAACAGTGCTGTTACCCCACATATGCTTGACCAGAAGAAGAGGAAGCGGTGACTGTGGCATAATAAAAGTTCCGCTGCTGTTGAGCCTCGTGTCTTCAGCATTCGCTTCAGCGGGCTTGTTCAGCTCCTACAATACTCAGCCCTTCTCTGCTTCATTCTACAGTAATGTTAAAGGGTTAGTTCACCCCAAAATGAAAATTCTGTCTTTAATTACTTACCCTTAGGTTGTTTGACGCCTGTAAGACCTCCGTTCATCTTCGAAAATCAAATGAAGATATTATGAAGATATCACCTTCGTAATATCGTTTTTTTGAGCACAAAAACTAATCTTGTCACTTCATAAAATTATTGTAGAGCCATTGCAACGAGATGGGCTTTGTAATCTTTAGTGCCTTTTATGGGTCTTGAGAGAGAAAGTGACATTGGTGTCAATGAAGGCCTTTCTGAGCCATCGGAATTTCAGCAAAAATATCTTAATTTGTTTTCTGAAGATGAACGGAGGTCTTACAGGTGTCGAACAACATTAGGGTAAGTAACAATTGACAAAACTTTCATCTTTGGGTGAACTAACCCTTTAATAATCTCATCCATGAACATGATTTCTGACTCAGTCCCGTCCAGATTCTTTTCCACTGGCTGTGAAGACTACAACTCAAAAGATTCCACGCTCAATCTCGGCGTCATCAAGCTATGCCGTTGTTTTGATTAGGTGACCTCTAGCGGCGAAAAACTACATATTGGGCCTTTAATATAAATATTATTTTTCTTCGTCCCTACTTATTCTTAATACATGAATAATCATGTTAATATTTGCAACTTGAACTTGATGAAAAAAATATATATAGCTGTCTGTAAAAAAATAACTATCAAAGAAGATTAATAAATACTTTTAAAAGTATTGTTTATTGTTGTCATGTCATGTCATGTTGCATTAACTGCTTGGAGAAAGTATAGTGTTGCAGATGGTATAGTAGTTTTTTTTTTTTTTTGGCTCCCTGGAAGTGGCAGGTGTGACACCTGGTAGGGGTTTGGCCTATTCCACAACAACACTACATGCGATGTGCCCTTGAGCAAGGCAATACATTAGAGGGATTGTCAATACACTGTGTTCAAAATGATCATGCAAGTGACATATCAGCAGGATTTCAGTACAATAAACGTTCAGATTTGAGTTTTTCAAAGAAAGTGTTTGTTTTATTTTATATAAATCCATATAGTTTTAGATAACTAGTATTATCTCAGACAGATTTATTAAATAGTTTGCCAGGTAATTGGAAAACCTACTTAAAGAGGTTATATCACATTATTAAGCAAGTTACAGTTCTTATGAAAAATGGGGAGGTAGAAAATGAATTGTATTGAAAGGACAGCTGTAAAAAGATACTGTTGAGCAGCAAACAGGTATTTGAAGCCTCGGTAGTCTCAAGAACCTCTCCATGCAGCCTAGCAGTTGTGTGTAAAGTTGCATTTCATCCACTCTGTTCAGTTCACACAAATTAGCTGTTTTCAATGCCTTTAGAATAACAATTACATTTTAGAGAACTGAGACATGGTCAATAATGTGGAACAACATTTCTCCTCTTTAGGTAGGTTTTCCATCTAGCTAAGTAGAAGATATGGAGAAATAAAACAAACAAAAACTTTCTTTGAAAAATTTAAATCTCAATGTTTATTGTGCTGAAATCCTGCTGATGTCACTTGCATAATAGTTTGGAACACAGTGTACAAGTATAATTTTGAAGTTTAAACTGAGACCTATTTTTCTCAAATAAATTTTTATATGCATTAAATAATGTGAGAAAAGGCTGTTGTTTTTTATCTAAGTCTTATGCGTGCTTGTTTGCCAGTGTGGTATACTTTGTGTATATACATGTTTCTTGTTTGTCATGTGAACTTGAACATGCGTGGTGACAGTTTTATATTTTATATTTAATTATTTTTAAATTTCCTTGTTATTTACTTAAGAATCCTACATCTGTATTTATTTCCAAGTGTACTCGTCGGTTATATATGTGCGTAAATTCTGCTCTGTCTGTGCAGCTGCTGGAATAGAATAACTGAACTTGATCCTCCATGTCCTCTGGAATGTTGGTATTTAAAGGGACAGTCACCCAGAATTTGACAACGTGTCCATTAAAACCATGTGATTTGTTTGTAGTCTCTGCTTGGATTTATGATGTCTTTGTTATTGTCATTGTCATTTATGATTGTTCACCTTATCCAGGTCTTGTTGTCAGTGTATCATCTTCATCTCTTCCTATGTCTTGGAAATGTTGGATAGTTTACAGAAGAACAGAAGTTCCCATAATAATTTAATCATATTTCCTAGTTATGTAAATGGAAAGCATTTGTCACTCTTACTTGCTGTATAATAAAGCTGTATGTACAGATGTAGGCTCAACGTGATTTTGTCTATCTTTCTTACAGATGCTGCATCTGAGCTGCAGGTGTCTCACTCTAGATTGCAAGAACTGGAGACTTCATATGTAACACAAAAATCTGAGGTGATTAAACCTCAAAAAATATTTTCTGATGCTAAAACCTGCTGATATTTCTCTGTTTTATCATGAGACAATGTTTTGTGTGCTTGAAGACATGTGTACTTTATTTATTCGTAGTAAATTACTCAACAGCATTCAATTACAGGATTAGTCATTTCAAAACATTATGAACGAATGTTAAGATTTGTCAATTCAAAAAAAAAAAAAGTATATTTATTTTTATGTGCTTTAGTATGAGCGCTTGCGGAGAATAAACTCTGAGCTGGAGGAGAAGCTAGAGGCAGCAGAGATTCAGATCAAACAGCAGTCGGTGGACTACAGAACCCTCCTGCAGCAAAAAGAGGTTTGTGTTCAAACCTAACTCCACTTATGCTCTATTTTCTGACTTGAACATTATCTAGTATTAGTGAGAATTTCTGTTGAATAGGAGAACATTTTAGAATCATAGTGATGATTGTTGTGTTGTGAAGGTGGAGATCAGTCACCTCAAGGCTCGTCAGAGTGGTCTGCAGGAGGAGGTTCAGAAACTCCAACACACTTCTCAAGCTGTGACCAGCTCATCCTTCACTGATGCTGCTGTGCTTCCTGTCACTACTGCTAGCACTACCACTACTTCGTCTTCCTTTCTGCACCGGCCCTCATCTGTCCAAGGCTTCCATGGCGACGACGTAGACCTCAGTGATGTCCTGTGGTCGCAGCAGGAAATTAACCGTCTTTCCAATGAGGTGCATCGTCTAGAGGCTGATGTTGCCCATTGGAGGAGAGTTGCTCAGGTCACTTTTAATTTATAGCTTGGATACAGTTGAACAAATATGTCATGGTATAGCTATCAAACTAGATTTAGACATTCTTTTCTTTTTATTTACTAGGCATCCAAGCTTTCAGGAGTTGAAGGGAATGGAGACCAGGGTGAAGTTCTAAAAATGCAAAGAATGATCAAGGTGAAAAACTTTTTGAACTGTAACACAGAGTAGGAACTTGGCTATTGGTCATCTCTTGGAATCAGGTTCTGTTTTAACCTAACTGATGTTCTGACCCAAACAGGAGCTGAGAGAGGAATTGGCACGGGAGGTGGATGAGCACCAGCATGAACTGGCAGCATTGCAGGATGCCCAGAGGCAGAAAATGGCTGAGATCTCAAAACGGCACAGGGTAGAGCTGGCAGAGTATGAGGAGAGAATAGAAGAGCTTGAGGAGCAGCTTCAGAGTGGTGAGGAGGAGCATTGATGCATATTTAAAAAAAGAATCTGGAACTTTTTGTATTTTTTAAATGAAGTTGAAATCAGTTTTGTATTTGAGTTGGTAGTTAACTTTAAAATAAGCAGTTGAACTTTGAGTACAACTTTTGCGTTTATTCTCCTCTTCCCCAGAAGGCGGAAATGTTGTCCAAAAATCAATCACAGTGCAGGATTCCGGGAAACTTCAAGAGTTGCAATCGACCATTCAGTCTTTACAGGAGGAGGCGGAGCTTCAGAGCAAACAGTACAGAGACCTAATAGCCAGATTGGAGGAGGCAGAGCATTATAAATCCAAGCTAGAGCAGGAGAAGGGGGAGGCTATAGCAGAAAATACAGAGTTGTTGCAAAATTACAGTCGACTTCAGAAGTCTGTAAATGAACTCCAAGATCGAGTACAGGAACAGGAGGGGAAGTCTATGCTGAAAGCCCAGCAAGACAATGAGATACAAACCCTGAAAAAATCTCTGGCAGGTATAGATAACCCCAGAAATTGTGCATGATCCTTATGACTCCATGTTCATCTTATCACATCATAATGTTGTTCTTGAATTGCTAATTTCTAAACTGTCTCTTATTTACTCTGTACTTATATCTCTGTATTTTATTTTTAGTTGCAGAGAAAGAGATGGCTAGATTGAGAAGTCTCAGTGAGGTAAATATGCTGAAAACCTTCCTCTGCACAGTTTAGAAGTTTGTGACTCAAGAATTTTTGACATTTTTATCCATGCTTAGGATTTAAATATTAAGCAATTGATGTAAATTTTCCAGTTTGCCTTATGAAATACACCGGGCCTTATTCATTAAAGGGCTCCAGTGCCATAATAATAATTATAATCATTAATAAATCAATAATATATATTTTTCACTTTCATTTAATTCAGACTGGTCCTACAGAAGAAGTTGAACATGCTGACATTCTGGAGCTCAACACCATCATTGATACCCTCAGGAAAGAGAAGGAAGAGATTGAGAGAGAAAAGGTTTGTATATGGTAACAAAGTTAAGGTACACAATAATACCTATTTCTTCTTGTTTTTAAACAGAATTTTCTGTCAAATTAAATGTCCAATCTTTGCATGATAAGGTGATCAATACTTCATTATCCTTTTGAAAAAAGGGGGGGCATGCACATCAACAAGTTTCGTTCAGGTTACAGGAGCCTTCGGCAGCACTGCCATTTTGTTTTTTAGAGTTTCCGGAGCAGCAACGGATTTCTGCTAGTGGGTTTGTTTGTTCCCTGTCACAAGTCAAAACCGGTGTGTGAAACTCCATCACATGTCTGTGTTTTGTTGATACGTGCATATAATGTAAACCACACAAACGTATAATAACTAACATATTCCTAGAACTTTCTCTTCATAAGCTTAGAATGCTCCGCACACTGCACTCCTAGACGTGTTCGGCTGTGTTCAGAAAAAATCAGTACAGCAATTTTTTTTTCTTTTATAAATATGATAAAACTGAAGACTTTATCATGAAGGAAACAACTGAAGGAAATATTAAGGATGCAATACTACTCTATAGGTACTAAAACTGTGCGAGTTAACACCCTTCACCCCCTTAAAGACAAACTCGTTTCATACATTTTTTAAAAAAAAATATATATTTTTTCTTCCTTAGCTGGTGTTAGTTGAGAGACTTACCCTGGCTGAGGAGAGACACAGGGATGAAGAGTCAAAGAGTGCTGTGGAACTGTCACAGGAAGTTTCAGACCTGAAGAGCCAACTAGACAGACGGGAACAAGCACTAAAGCAAGCCCATCTTGATATAGAGACACTCAGTGCTGAACTGGAAGAACTGGACAAGCAGAACCAAGAGGCCACACAGGTTTTTTTTTTTTTAACCCATCTTTGTTCTGTTTCAAATTTAAATTAATATAGTGCACACTTACCCTATTTTCCTTCTCTAGCATCTTATTGCAGTGAAGGACCAGCTGTCCCTACAGAAAACACAAGCTGAGGCAGAAGAAGCCCGTCTTCAGTCAGATCTCAGCAAATGTCATGACCAAAAACAAACTCTTCAACTGGAGCTGGAAGCCCAGGTGGAGAAGCTAAGTCAAAGTGCCTTCTCCTTGAATGAACTGCACATGTCAAAACAGCAACTGGAAAGCACATTAAAGGAGTTGAGGGAAAAGTTGTGCAAGTCACAGGATCTGGGCAGAGAGCTGCGGCAGGAGTCCTCCGACCTCAAGAGGGCACTTCAGGAGAGGGAGACAGAACTTATTGCACTTCGCGAGGAGTTAAGTCATTCTGGGGAGCATGGAAAGCAGTTAGATGGACACCTGAAGGTACTTGAGGCAAAGGATAAAGAGATTCAAGACTTAAGAACAGAGTTTGCAGAAATGAAGACTTCCTTCGAAAGAGTTGTTTCAGAGGACTTTGAATTGAAAATTCAAAATAGGAAGTTGAAAGAAGAGAGCACTCAGGTTTTGGACAAGATAGACAGTTTGGAGAGGCAGATCCAAGATGGTCAAGCCTCTCTAAGCAGGATGTCCCTAGAGAAAGATACCCGCATTGAAGCCTTGAAACTAGAGAAAAGCCAGTTAGAATCTGAGCTAAGTCAAACTGAGAAGCGACTGTCAGATCAAGACAAACAGTATCAACAAACCATTGATGAACTGACCAGAGCACGCTCTATGGATGCTTCTGCACTGCAGACCGAACATGAGCGAATGGTGAAGCTAAATCAGGAGAAAGATCTCACGATTGCAGAGCTCAGGCGTGAGATGGAGCAGATGGTCTCTGATCACAAAGACACTAGCGAAATGTTAGACATCACTGTGGCAGGTCAAAATCAACTCACAGAGCTTCTGCAGGAGAAGGATGCCTTTGCCGAAACCCTGAAAGCTCAAGCTGTGGAAATGCAGCAGGATTTAGAGTGTAGTGTCTTGAGAGTAGCTCAAGAGTGTGACTCTCTGAAAAGGTTAATGGAGGAGAAGGACAAACAGCTTGGAGCCATGAAGGAAGAAAACAGCCATCTCAAAGAAGAGATTGACCGCATGAAGGACCAGCAAAGCAGACCACAGTTATTGTCAGAGCCGCGGACTCTGGACATCATCACAGAGCTTGAGACAGAAGTGACCCAGGTCAAAGCTGCCAGAGATCAGCTCGAAGCAGAGGTCCAAGCTTTGAGGAAGGTATCAGAGGAGCAGCAGGCCACAGCGCTGCAGTCCCAGCGTTCTCTACAAGTGCTACAGAGTGAACTAGAGCAAGCACGGTCAAGACATGAACAAAGCTCACTCAACTACGAAAGACTCATCAGTTCTAAGGATGAGGAGATTGTCCTGCTTCAGTCAGAAGTGGAGGGTCTAAGCACACAAGGACAGAGTCAAATACAGTCTGTAGAAATCCTACAGGAGGATAAGACCCAGTCATTGAATGGTGAAAATGGTAATGAGAAACATGACCTTTCAAAGGTAGAGATTGAGAAACTAGTGAAAGGGATCAGGGAGAAAGAGACTGAGATTAACCAGCTAAATGAGAAAAACCTGTCTCTAACCAAGCAGCTTGACCAACTTGTGGTCTCTCAAAATGAGCTGGGAAAACTGTCACAAATGGTCCTTCAAAAAGATCTAGAAATCCAGGCTCTCCACGCTCGAGTGTCTGGTGGCCATGGTCAAGACGTGGTGTTCCTGCAGCAGCAGCTGCAGGCCTATGCGGTGGAACGGGAACAAGTGCTGGCCGTTCTCAATGAGAAAACCAGAGAGAACAGCCAACTGCGTTCAGACTACCATCGAATTATGGACATTGTTGCAGCCAAGGAAGCAGCCTTGTTGAAGCTCCAGCAAGAAAACCAGCGGATCTCTACCATGAGCGACCCTTCAGGCAGTCAAGAGATGTTTCGAGAGACCATTCAGAACCTCTCCCGCATCATCCGTGAGAAGGATATTGAGATTGATGCCTTGACTCAGAAATGTCAGACCCTGGTCTCTGTCCTTCAGGCATCTGGTGCCAGCGATTCCATGAGTGGTGGCTCAGGAGGCGTTAGCAGCAACCAGTTTGAGGAGCTCCTACAAGAACGTGACACCCTCAAACAACAGGTAAAGAAGATGGAAGAGTGGAAACAGCAAGTGATCACGACGGTGAGGAACATGCAACATGAATCTGCTCAGTTACAAGAGGAACTCCTCAAGCTGCAGGGCCAGGTTTCTGCCGACAGCGACTGCAGCTCAAAGCTCTCCGTGGATTACGCCAGACTTATTAAGAGCTATGAGCAGAAAGAGCAAAAGCTGGGACTGTTGAATCAAGAGCTGGCACAGGTGCAGCAGACCATCAGTCAGCTGAGCAGCACCAAAGACGTGCTGCTTGGGAAGCTTGGTAGTGTCAAGCAATCTCCAGAAATTTCTGCTACGATTGCTACCCAGGCTTTTGCTCCTCCAAGCCTGAAGGTGGCAGCACTACCAGGTCAAGATGAGAGTGTGCATCAGGAGTTGCAGTCAATGCAAAGAACATTAGCAGAGAAGGAGAGCATGATTAGAACGCTGCAGGAAAACAATCATCGCTTGTCAAATTCTGCCTCTATATCTGAAAGTGAGCAGAGAAGCCATGTAGAGGAGCTTAAGAATGCGCGAGAGAAGCAAGAATCGCTACAACGCTCCCTCAGAGAGAAAGATATACTCATTAAGACCAAAGGAGACCAACTCAGTCAGGTGACTTACAATTCTGGGCCCGTATTTATCAAACATCTTACTCACAAGAACACTGCTAAGAATTGACTTAAGAGTAAAAAAATCTTGGCTCAAAGCTGCGCTTAAAAGTTAATTATCAAGCGTCCCAATCATACTTTAAGTAAAGTGTAGGACTAAATCTTAAGTGCTAGTCTTAGAGTGGATTTACGACACTTTGCTGTGCCACAAATGGAATTTTGGATGATGTCATAGGCATGAACCAATCACTGAATAGATGTCCTTATTTAAGAATATCCTCAGATAAATTCACATTGAATGGTGAAATTCCTAAGAGGAGTTTACATCCAATACACATTTGACAATAAAGAGTTTTCAAGAGAATACATTATAATATACACATTTTAAATGAAAGATAAATATGTTTTCATCCATTTAATTAATTTTTTTAAACTGGTGTGCTGTTAAATGACCTGCCTATATATAGCCTAGATTTATATATATATTTATATAAATATAATCAGTCACCATGGATTCCAAAAGAAAACCGACATGGCAGGAGGAAGAAGCGATCGCTACTGCTAGCTGAATTACTCAAACAGTTTTTTTTTATTTATTTTTTTAAATAAAACCCACCATTAACCAGCGCTGAAAAAGATGTGTGCTCTGTCCAAACGATACTGTTTGATTAACTATTTGTCGTCAAACATTTCGAACACATTCTCCCTCTTTTGAAAGATTTGCGCACGTCTCTGTCACCTCAGTGCCATCACAAGCCCCTACTGGCAACTCCTAACCACTTGAGAGACCTCTCGAGCTGTCTTAAATAACTGGGAGAGTAAGAATGATTCTTAGCTTTAAGAAATTTGATAACTTGCTTTTATACTTAAGTTTGAAAGTTTTAGTAAATTTCATGAATTTTCAGCACTTAAGACTAAAATAGCACTTTGAGAAGCTTGATAAATACGGGCCCTGATTTGTTGAATGGTTGATAGTAAAAGCCATAAGATGTGCAGTACCTTAGATAACCGTATGTGGCCTTTTCCCTCCTTTAAACTGTAGGTGAGTGAAAATTTACGTAACCGCGAGAATGACAACGAGGTCTTGAAGCAGGCTGTGACGAACCTCAAGGAGCGTGCACTAATTCTGGAACTCGATGTGAAAAAATTAAAGGAGGAGAATGAAGCGATAGCAGCAAAAGCTCGTGAGAAAGAGACAGAGTTCCGTGCCCTGCAGGAGACCAACATGCAGGTGTCACTGTTGCTTCGGGAACGAGAGTTTCAGTTCAGTGCTGTGAATGAGAAGGCCACTGCCATGGAGAAGATGCTAAAAGATAAAGAGCAGGTTTGTCTGTTTGCTTGCTTGTTTGTTTGTGTGTGTGTGTGTGTGTGTGTGTGTGTGTGTGTGTGTGTGTGTGTGTGTGTGTGTGTGTGTGTGTGTGTGTGTGTGTGTGTGTGTGTGTGTGTGTGTGTGTGTGTGTGTGTGTGTGTGTGTGTGTGTGTGTGTGTGTGTGTGTGTGTGTGTGTGTGTGTGTGTTTAACTTTTAAAAATGCTGTTGAAAAACCTTATCCTATCACCCAGAAATGGCTATATGGTTTCGTAACCATGATTATTTTAGGAATTCCATTTTGGTGCAGAAATTACATAATTTAAATTTTAAGTTTACTTTAAAAATAAAGTACTCTTCTTTTCACCCACCCCGAATAGTAAACTCCAGTGGAAACAATTCACTTTCATGATGTCAATGCCAATGAAGGCATATATCTTGTGTACTGGACTGTTCTAGTTTTATATGTTTTGTAAAATTAATCTGCATTTGTCTGTACTGTAGGGTAAATCTGGTGAGCTGAACCAATTGTTGAATGAAATTAGGTCCATGCAGGACAAGGCAGTGTTGTTTCAGCAGGAAAGAGATCAAGTGATGATGGCCCTCAAACAGAAACAAATGGAGACGTCTGCTTTGCAAAATGAGGTAACAAAGGCCAAGATTACATATCACTAATGTGCTTTATTACCTTACTGAAGTACTGTAAATATTAACTGTTACCATCTCCCAATTTTCTTTAATACCAAATGCATACAATAAAAATATATTCTGATAGGGGATTTACTGTACTCCCATGTTCTTTCTGTGTAGCTGCAGCACATGCGTGATAAGGAGCAGCGCCTGAAGCAGGAGGTGGAGCGTTTGCGCAATCACCTGTTAGAGATTGAGGATTCGTACACACGTGAGGCTTTGGCAGCTGAGGACAGAGAGGGAGAGCTGAAACGCAGAGTGGCACTCCTAGAGGAGCGGCTGGCGTCTTCCTCTAATGCTGTGGAGAGTGCAAGGTGGGAGTCAGAGGGTTTTTGTCTATTGGTCCTAACCAGAAAGCAAACCAGTTTTGCTTTCACACTAATTCACACTAGGGGTTGCACTGACTAGTCGACTATAATGCTCTGCCATGATGTTTTAAGTTTGACATCGACTAGTCGCTGGTCATGGCCTATAGAGTGCGTAACAGGAGAAATCTTTGAAGTCCACTTTAGCAAACAGTTAATAAAATAATAAATGCATACTCTGAAAGCGCTTCACAAAATTAGTTTGATTTTTAGTTTGAAATTAACCTCAAGGTTCAGGCTTATTTGTTCATTAATGACATCATCAGCAACTAGTCGACCTGACTTTTTTCACATAAATGTCGATTTAAAAAACATCTGAAGTTGTTCAACCCCTAATTCACACCAGCTAGAACTGCACGATTCTGGATTCTGTTTCAAATAGGTCACGATTCTCCTATGATTCTGAACACGCAACAAAATAAAATAACATGTATTTCTGCATGATATTCTGACAAAATATGAATTGCTGCTATCTGTTTAAATACTGTATGCTTGCAGCCTGTTTTTCTAATGTACCCATTGTATTGTTTTAGCCTCACTAATGCCTCTAACTATGTGTGTGCATGTATGTAGTCAGCAGGCAAGCATGCAGGTGGAGTCTCTTCAGGAGCAGCTAAATGGTGCTGTCAGACAGAGAGATGAAGCACTTATTCAGCTCCGTTCCACTCAGGATCAGGTCAACCAATATGCAGTGTCACTCTCTAACCTGCAGATGGTGCTAGAACAGTTTCAACAAGGCAAGAGTGTACATTTTCTGTTCCATTTTCCATAAAGATGGTTTTCTTGTATGGAATGATGACTATTAAAGCAATAACAAATGTCGATTAGTGTACTTTTCTTTTTTTAATGTTTGAATTAAGAGAGAAATCTGCAAAAATAAAGCAAACTTGACATCTGTATCTCTCTTTACAGAAGAAAAAGCCATGTACTCAGCAGAACTGGAAAAACACAAGCGGGAGAAAGAAGAGTGGAGAAATAAAGCAGAACATTTTGGGGATCAGGCTGCTGCTCTACAAGTCAGTTCAAACCTCTGTCCTTTCTGCAATCTGCTTGACAAAAGTATTTATATCATTGCTCAATGTCTGTGTGTGTAATCTTAGATAAACCTGGATGAAGCGAACGCAGCCCTAGAATCTGCCTCCCGCCTCACTGACCAGCTGGACCTCAAAGAGGAGCAGATAGAAGATCTGAAGAAACAAGGTGAGACAGTATAGCTTGGTTTCCATCCAAATGTGAAGCAAGTCTTTTCAAAGTTAGCAAAAAAAGAAATGCCAAAGTGAATTAGGTACATTTCCATCAAGTTGTTTAAGCAGTTACCCCTCAGTAAATAAAACACCAGCAGAAGAAAGAGTAGTGATGTCTCCATGAGCCAGCTCCTTTAAGTGAACGTTGAGAGTCAGTTCCTGTCTGAAAGCAAGTTTTTCCTTTTTGTATATTAATAGAAGACAGAGTAAAATTATCCTTTCACTACACTGGTCAGCCACACATCAAGTAGTCACTAGCTGAATGTTATTTGGATGTGTATGTGTGCATGATCAGGTGGGATGGCATTACACCGCCGCTCTTGATTCGTTGCACGCACATACAATAGGGTACATATTAAAGGGTTAGTTTACCCAAAAATGACATTTCTGTAATTATTACTCACCCTCATGTCGTTCTAAACCCTTAAGACCTTCATGTTCATCAAGACTACAGAACACAAATGAAGATATCTTTGATGAAATCCAGGAACTTTCTGACCCCACATAGACAGCAACACAACGTCCACTTTCTAGGCCCAGAAAGGTAGGAAAGACATTGTTAAAATTTTCAATGTGACTACAGTGGTTCAACCTTAATGTTATCAAGCGATCAGAATACTTTTTATGTGCAAAAAAAACAAACAAAAATAAAATCAGTAATCTCTTCTCTTTCGTGTCACTCTTCTATGTGATTTAGATTAGCACCCAACAACACATGCATGTGGTGCTCGGCCAATAGTAATCTGCCGTTCTGCCGTAGAACTAGGAAGATTACTTTGTGAATAGCCCAACAATTTAAATAGGGTAAGAGCTTGACAGGGCTCCTTATTTTGTTTTGTTTTTCTCTTCATAAAATCGTTATTTATCTCTTCGTAAAATTTAGGTTGAACCACTGTAGTCACATGGACTATTTTAACAGTCTCTTTTCATACCTTTCTGGGCCTTGAAATTGGCCATTGTGTTGCTGTCTATGTGGAGTCAGAAAGCTCTCAGATTTCACCAAAAATATCTTTATTTGTGTTCCGAAGATGAACAAAGGTTTTATGGGTTTGGAATGACATGAGGGTGGGTAGTTAATAACAGAAATTTCTTTTTTGGGTGAACTAGCCCTTTAACATAACATTCAGTCACTGCGTGGAGTGCATGTGGTCAAGAAGTGTGGTAAAAAGATCATCCATAAGCTTGGGGCAGAAAACATGATGAGTGAATCATTTAAGTGAAAAATGTGCATACAAGTCAAGCACAGGCCAAACATTTGACAAATCTGACTGAATTTAAAGAGCCAGAAGTGGTAAATGAAGAGCCGTTTGGGAGATGAAAGAGCCGGCTCTTATTACTGAGCTGAAGCAAATGATCCAGTTCCATAAAAAGAGCCCTCACCTGGGTTTAATGTTTTGCTATGTCAGAATTTATTCGGCAAATGCGTTTTCATCCATTATTTGCATTGACACTTTTTCCCACTAGTCAAAGAACCACCTAAAGCGAGCCTAAAATAATTTTTGCAGATGAAGGGATTTTATTTTTAAAATTTGGTGTTTCCAACACTCGTTTATGATGGGACTTCAAAATGAGCATTAAAAACAGGATGATGAAAACATAGCTAGTATGTCACCAACTGAATGACTGTGTTGAAATCAGCGCTTGAGAACTTTCTAAGAAATCATCTCAGCATTTCACCTTATTGTGTAACTGGGACAGTGCTTCTCAACCTTTTGATTTGAAGGCCCCAGATGTCCAACACAATATCTGAAGGCCCCCCATATTCGCTAAGATAATCCCTCTGGTATTTCTGTTGCAAATTTGCACTTTTTTATTTTATTTTTTACTTTATTAACAAAACTGGGAGTAATGCCATACTGATGCAAAACATCATTTATTGTGTAATTCTATAAGATTCAAGTTAGGCTAGGAAAATTAGAAAGAACAGTGTAGGACTCTTCCCATGTCCTGTACTTCAAAATTCCAACCTGCCTATCGGATAAATGCTATAGTGTTCCAATTACATACAGGAAAATATACCTAAATGGGTATATAAACTCTTTTATCCCTTTATCAGAGAATCTCCTTAACTCAGGACATAAGTGTTCCGTCATAGGAAATCCAAACATTTGCCTTTCATTCATCAACATCAAACATGACTTATCATCATGTTAGCTATTTTGCATTAATTAGGTCACTAATTTATGTAAAAATGATTTATGTTAGCCACTTTACATTAATGTTAACCTATATAAATTTGCGCTATTATTAGGCGTATATGCAAGTGTCTATGCTGAATGTAGAAGCTAAGTTAGTATAGTGCTTACTAGGGATGCAACAATACAGTTAGTCCACGGTTCAATACGTACCTTTGCTTTTTAACCATGGTTTTCGGTTCGGTTTGGTTGGGATGGCTTATCATATCAGTGTTTTTTTGTTAATCTTTTCTTAGGCGACAGGAACTTCCTATATTTGGAACTTAGTAGTTACTATTTTTTTATTTTATTTAAAAGAAAAAAAAAACTTGTACATATTCCTATTGTGTTGTATAATGTAAAATATGTTATATATATATATATATATATATATATATATATATATATATATATATACGAGAGAAATCTGCAGCATTGAACAGCAGCAACGAGCGCCAGATCGCCTCTTATTTAACAAACAGACAAAATGATACTCTTCTAGTTAACCAGAGATGTTTTGTTTGTATTAGTTAGGTTCATCCGTGAAGCAAGATCTTAAAAAAAGTGGTGGGGACATGTCCCACCTGTCCCACCCGTAAATTACGCCTATGTATAATATATATCACAGCAGACACAGTCCAATAAAACGTTGAGATGTGCCAAGAAAAGTAGCTACAAAAAAGTCACTAAAAGACTTGAGTCCTAAAAAACGTGAAACGTGAAAACTCATGGCACATAATCTGAAACTAGGTTTGTAGCACTGTAAACCATTTTTCTGAAGAGACTTGTAAATGTCAACAGGACTAGGAACATCAGGAACCATTAAATTATGTTTGACTTTTTGAGACCGTTCTTTATGTAGGGGTTTAAGTTTGATTAATATCTGTGCAGACACTAAGAAACACACATGTGCATTTGCAAAAGAGATGCCAGGTCTGTAGATGGTATAGATGTTTAGCATTCCTTCGCATCACCTTTCTGTCAGAGAGACAATATTTATGGCATGTCAGTAGCCAAACCGTGTAGACAAAGATTCTTTTTTTCCATCCACCCTGTCTTTCTATCTCAGCCATCCCTTTCTTCTCTGTCCGTATCAAGCCCCAAATCAACAATATGGTGCTGTCGGTCTAAGAGGGAGAGAAAGGTGAGGGATGAGCGCTAGGATTTTTACTGCATCTGTCAAAGAAAGACTGAGGAGAACGTAGACAGAATGATCGAAAACGGTTCATTTTTGCTTAGCAAAGCACAAGTGCAGCCGACAGACATTCCAGGGTATTTAGCGCAGACAGGAACTCTCTCACCCTCTCTTATCGCTGAGTTCATGTGGTCTCTGGAGGTAAAATCTCAGAGGAATAGAGTTCTTGAGCCGAACCGCCAAACCTTCTGGACCAGTGACAGGGGTGTTGGCGATAAAGGCATTTAGAGCACGTCATACTCACACACTTCTTTGTTTTTACTCCATGAGACATTCCCAGACACACTTAACCTCATAGCACTGTTATTGCTGTTTATGTTAAGGTGCACACACACATACTTATTAGTTATGTTCAAACACTCCTTCTCTACTGTTTGCATTATCAGATAACAAAGTCATACCACCTTCTGCTGAAAGCTCTGTCTGCATCTCATAAATAGTGTCCAAAATTAACTCTCACTAAGTGCAAGTAAAATCCACTTTGGCTAGAAATAAAAGACTTCCCAGTGGCTTCAAACTTTATAAGGAACTAAAAAGTGGTGTAAATTTAATTTTGACACTTATGTTTTTGAAAGAAGTCTCTTATGCTTACTATGGCTGCCATTATTTTAATAAATACAGGCTGCAAAAATACAATAAAATCCGCAATATTGGAAAATGTTATTACAATTTAAAATAACTGTTTTCTATTAATATATTTTAAAATGTAATTTATTCCTGTTATGGCAATGAATTTTCAGCATCATTACTCCAGTCTTCGGTGTCGCGTGATCTTTCAGAAATCATTCTGATATGATGATTTGTTGCTTGAGAAGCGTTTTCTAAACAATATTGAAAACTGTGCTGCTTCATAATTTTGTGGTAACTGATAAACTTTTTAAGATTCTATTTTGAATAGAAAGTTCAAAAGAACAGCATTTATTTGAAATATAAATCTTTTTATACACTGTGTCTTTGTCACTTGTCGTTTGACACCCCTAAGACTTTTGTTCATCTTCGGAACACAAAGATATTTTTGTTAAAATCCGATGGCTCAGAAAGGCCTTCATTGACACCAATGTCATTTCCTCTCTCAAGACCAATAAAAGCCACTAAAGACATCGTTACAAAGCCCATCTCACTACAGTGGCTCTACAATCATTTTATGAAGCGATGAGAATAGTTTTTGTGCGCAAAAAAACGAAATAACGACTTGTATAGTGATGGGCCGATTTCAAAACAAAGCTTTGAACGGTTATGAATCAGTGTATCGATTCATGATTCGGATTGCATGTCAAACTCCCAAACTGCTGAAATCGTGACTTTTGGCGATCCAAATCATGAGTCGATAAACTGATTCATAACGGTTCGAATCTTTGTTTTGAAATCGGCCCATCACTATACAAGTCATTATTTATTTTTTTGCGCACAAAAACTATTCTCGTCTTGAGAGAGATTGACATTGATGTCAATGAAGTCCTTTCTGAGCCATCTGATTTTAACACAAATATCTTAATTTGTGTTCTGAAGATGAACGTCTCACGGGTGTCAAACGACATGAGGGTAAGTAATTTATGACTGAATTTTCATTTTTGTGTGAACTTACCCTTTAATGCATCCTTGCTGAATAAAATAATTATTTTCTTGGACCCGTTCACACACACTTAGACACGTAGCCATATCTGATATAAGCCTAGACATTAGCCAAGACAATTATTTCTTTATTAATGTGTTGGTTTTATGATTATCCTATAACGCTTGACCCTAACTATGACTGCAATGAAGGATAAAATAACTCAGACCTGTGTGCCTGTTTGTGTATTACAGTGGAGTTGAGACAGGAGATGTTGGAAGAGGCTCAGAGGAAACTGATGAACCTCTTGAACACCACCGAAGGCAAAGTGGATAAGTGAGTCCAAAACGCAGTCTGCATTGGAAACATTTCATATACAGTACATTTAAATCCAAATATTTTCAAAAGATGAAATATCATCTAACATCATTTCTGACACAGGGTTCTGATGAAGAATCTTTACCTGGGCTATTTTCATACTCCCCGAAACAAGCGCGCTGAGGTGCTTAGGCTTATGGGTAATGTGCTTGGGTTGGACCGAGATGAGGTGTGTGAGGTAGGTCAGCGCGCTCTGCTTCTCATCCTGTAAATTTATTTTTATCCTCCCTTTTGCATTTACCTTTTAAATACAAGTATTCCTCTTCGCAAATGTGCATGTGCCTTTATATTCACATTCAGTGAATATTATGTTTTCAAAGAGGAGTACCCTTTTATTTATTTTTATATTCCACTCCTTTCTATCTACCTCTTTCTATTGTAAAATTCCTCCGACTTTTCATCACTCTCAAATGTGGCTCTGCTCCAGACCTCGTCTCACCTCTGAAACCTGATGGTTAAACAAGTGTGGATTTAATATTCAGCCTGACTCCTGATGTTCTGTTCTCCGCCCAGCCTGTATCTCGTGTTTGATGTCAGCGTCAAGGGTGTTTATCAGATGTTAAAAAGATTTTTCCACTCATCTTACCTCATGTGTTTAATTTGGCGCAAACCTCGATCTGCCCACGCTGGTCTTGTTGAAAAAGGTTCTTGTTTTGAGTTCTTTGAAGGATGACTTCAAGTTGCGTTCAGTCCTCATTGGTAATCTGGGTATAGAGACTTCTGCTCTTGGTAGGACAGCCTGTGCTAAATGACACATCAGCATCTCCGGAATCCCTGCACGCATATGACCGCATTCATTTGGCAGACTTCTAATAGGGCTGATTTGTTTTTTGTTCGAAAAGCTGTTTTTCCATTTTGATCCTAGTGGGGATGAATTTCTCAATAACTAGGACAGATCAGTTCTGATGATAAAGCAGGATGTAGCGTAATTTTTGTTTTTGTTGGAAAAGGCGTAATCTTTTAGGCACTATCCTCAAAGGGTCAAAATCAGTATATAATATCGGTATTTTGTTTTGCAATTCATTTTTCACAACCTTTTTTACTTACATAATGGTTAAACTGGATATTCAGGGAGGAAGAAAATGGTAATTGGGAATTAATTGGAGTGTTCCATACCAGAGTCTTGACTGAATATAAGTTTGCTGAAACGATACTTGATTAGCCATTTTGCTCAGTGTTATTTTAGTATTATTGATATAGTATTGTAGCAAATTAGCTCAAAAGGGAAATATGAATAATATAAACATTTGATGTTGCAAAATTTATATTACAATCAATTAACCTGTTCGTCCAGTGAACACTCATCGACTATTAACACTCAGAAAGGATATTTTGTGGCCACTTTCTGGTTACAGTGAGAGGAAAGTTTCGACATGGCTTGATGTTTTAAGGCTTATGCCGGCATGTGTGTGCCGGCTCTGGGACAAAGTGAGGTCCCACACAAACGGCAACAGGCAAATGAATAGAAGAGAGCGACTTCCACAGAAGTCACACCTCTCGTGTTTGACTTGACCAATGAGAAAGGTGTCATTTTCAAGTGGGAAAAGTTCCTTTGTTTGAGGCTGACTCATTTGCATGATAAGAGTGGGCTGGCAATTTTGTGTTCTAACATGCTGTAAATTGATATAAACATACAATGCATGCTATGATGGGGGTGATGTACAGCAATATGGAAGATACTAAATGAGGACTATTTCGAATATTTCTTCAGCATAGAAAATCTGTCGGAGAATTTAAAAAAGTGCATTTTGATCATTTAGATTATTTTCCTGACTGACAACCGAAAGCTCGTCTACCATTAAAGGGATAGTTCACTTTGAAATTAAATTTTGATATGTTTTAGCTTACCTCATGGGCATCCGAGATGTGAGAGTATTTGTTTCCCCAGTAGTTTCAATTTTAATCATTTTAGGTCAAACCGTTCTTGTCTGTGCCTCACATAATGCAGGTCTATGGTCACCACCTCAAAGAGCATACACAGAGAAGTCCAAATTAAACAATCCCCTATCGTAAGTGCACACTGATGGCCTAAGACACGAAATGAGCCTCAAAGGTACGAGTCTTCATTCTTTGTGTGAGAAAACGGACAGTATTTATATAGTTTTTACCTCTTGTACACCACTACGTCCGACTGATACGAGGGCGCGCGTGCGTGTTTCCTGTTGTGACATTCGCGCGTTCTGGCTTTAGTCTGCGCAAGCGCGGAAAGCGCCAGAAGTGGATCTCTCGCGCGTGTACGTCTCTCATTGTTTACACAGAAATTTGGGAAGTGTTACCTTTCACTGTGAAGATCTAAACATATTTAGACGTACAGGACATCGCAATGGAAGAAGATTTCGATATATTAGCAGACAACGTTGAATTTTTTTCACAACCATATTTATTTGAACTAGAATACACTGATCAAGAATGTTATACCACTTGGAATTAAGGTAAGACATACCAAAATTTAATTTCAAAGTGAACTATCCCTTTAACTGTTAGGATTAGAATGTCAAATTAAATTGGCTTTACATGCACAAATGGCAGCATAAACAACAGAACATGAGGATTCGCACATCGCACACCTGCAGAGCTTCTGTGAATGGAGAAAAACAGAACAAAATGAACTATATAAAGGAATAAAATAAATAGGACTACACAAAATATATTTCATCAAAATAATTAACATATCAATAAAAGAAAAAAAACTGTTGTGCTCGGTTTTTGTGACTAATGCGTTATACTTGTTTTCTTTATATCTTTATTTTATTACATCCAACTGATCGCGCATACAGGCGTCTCTCTCTCTCTCTCTCACACACACACACACACACACACACACACACACACACACACACACACACACACACACACACACACACACACACACACACACACACACACACACACAACATAGGCTATCAGTTCTAGCTGTGTTAATTTGACATTTCAGCTATTCATCTGGTCAACCAAACATAAGTTACACTGCTCAAATTAAATGGTCCGCTGTAAAACTCAGCATGCCCAGTGCCCAACCAAACACGTTTTGCACATGTGAAGGATGCTGTTTACCATGGATATTGAAACACGAACAAGTTAAGCAAATTAACGTTTCATGACAAATATGGAAGCATATTAGGAATTGTGCCAAATGAGAGAGATGAGCCCAATGCCGTTTCATTTTCACTTTAAATAAATAAATAATTAGGTTTTTTTTTTTTTTTTACGCTATTAAAAAGTTTGATTCCCCTGTTAAACATGGCCAAAGTTTAAAAAAAATTGTTGGACGTATGACGTTGTATAGTGCTTGGCGGTATACAACGCCAATGTTAATATTAAATAAATACCGGTGTTTATTTTTGTTATGATATACATTTTAATTATATGCAATACCGGTGTATGTCGTTTAAACAATATTCAGAGCTAGGCACAGCACAAGACTTTTTGAGAGGGGTCCCTTTTTCCCTTTGCACTGTAGTTTCTTCGAGGAGGGCCATAATGAGTTTAACAACGCTCCCCACACGGATCCTATAGATCAGATACAGACCGGAGTGAGCATGTTTAAAGGGATAGTTTACCCAAAAATTCTAATTTTATGTTTATCTGCTTGCTGATTCTCTACCCCCATTAGCATGCTAATATACACACGATGCTAATATACACACACAGTGTGGTGAAATACTGATATGTGACTTTGTTCAGTAGAACACAAATTAAGATTTTTAACTCCAACCGTTGCAGTCTGTCAGTCGTATAATGCATGTAACACATGAGAGTATGAGAATTATAGGAGTAAAAAACATGCAAATACAAATCCATATTAAACCCTGTGGCTTGTGAACAACACTTTGATGTCTTGAGACACGAAACGATCGGTTTGTGTGAGAAGCCGAACAGTATTTATATAATTTTTGTCCAACAGCCTTCAGCGCGCGATCATTTCCGGTGAGTTAGGTCTGTACACGATCTGGCGTAGTTTATGCAAGCGCCAGAAGTGATATTTCACTCGTATCTCTACTCCATATCGTGTACATTGATGTGTGTTTGTGCACGCGTGCAACTCTTTAGCTCCACGCACGCCTCGCTTCCCAGTGTTTGGCTTTTTTTTTTTAGAAAGAATCATTACAGTTTATCTGTCTTTTATAAATCTAATACAACTAAAGACATTTTTTAGATGTGTGGTATGCAATACTACTGTAAGTACTCAAGATTAACATGAGATGGCCCTTTTAAATGATTTGTTGTGGAGTGAGGGGAAATTGTAGCCTGACAAGCCAGACCCACATCAAGATGTTTGGTCTGGAAACTCACCATTGACAGCTCAATCCGAGGGGCGGGTAAACGGTTGTCTTTCAAACTCCCTCTGCACGTGATAGTATGCACTACCACCAAGCAGAGCAACGAAGGTGAAACAGAGGTTGTTGATAGATTAAACATTCGCCGTTTCCGGTCAGCAAAACTCCGAACACATCTTCCCTTTTTAAGAATGACTTCAGTGCCGTTCTTTTCTCAGAGAAAAGCTTAACTCCAGTTTCTGTGTTTACTAGAAGCACGCAAACGCAACTCGGCCGTCGTCATTATGGCCCCGCCAACCGACTCTATACACGATGTGATTTGCCCAGCAAGAGTTAGGCGAATACAGCTCAGAAGGGTATTGAGAGTTGTTAGACGACACTCGCGGGCAGATTAGATTTGCTGCCGCTAGGGTGCGTCTAGATTTCTAGGCTAGGGAAATTGCACTATAGTGTTTATAAAATGTAAATGTTTCATTTTATTTACCGATATTTAAGATACAATTAAAGTAATTGTTTGCATTTACAAGGTTATTGTTGTTTTTGGAGGACGATCCATTTCTCTTTCATTACCTCTTCTTGCCCGGGTTTCTCTATGGCATAAACTCCAGTGGAGAGGCTTCTTAAAAGTACATTTTTAGGAGCTGATATTTAAATGACGATTGTTTTAAATGACGATTGGTTATTTGTATGATATACGATTATTTGTACGATAGGATTGGCAGCATGCAAACATTTCATGAATCACACATGACTTCATGAATATCACCATTTTCATTACATTTTTTCGTTAATATACTGAGTAAGCAATAGGAGATGACCAGACAATATGTAGAAATCTGGAGTTACAGACTCTCTGAGAGAGACTGGGAAACGGACAAATACGGAATTAGTTGATGGGCCAATGCCAATCCTGCATCTAAAGCATTTCCTTACCCACAATCCCATAGAAGTAGGCTGGGGTCTGGCAGGAGAGACTCCAACTATTCCGCAAGTGGTGAGCAGAATTACCCAACAGCCCCAAGAGAAGAGAGAAAGAAGGAAAGTAAAAAGTGTGCGCGTGTGCGTGCGTGTGAGAGAGAGAGAGAGAGAGAGAGAGAGAGAGAGAGAGAGAGAGTGAGTGTTTGTGTTTCTGGGTCACATACTCCACTTTCCATTTTTACCCATATTTTCTTTTTTTCACTCCTCCCCACACCTTTTTAACATATTTTATGCTAGTTTCCACTCAAGACCTCTTTGTTTACAACTCTAAAGACTAAAAATAATTCTGGTCTGCTTTTTTTCTTGGATAAAGTCTGATTCAGTGGTTTTATTTAGAAGATAGCATTCACTTGCTCTAGCCCGGGTGCTCAGATGACACCCTTTTCCTTTTTAGAGGGAAAGTTCTGTATCAGTATTTTTCTGAACTTTGCACAATTATCTTGTTTAGTGAGAGGGGAAAAAAATACAACTCTCTTACGCAACCAAAGACGGCACACACACATAAACACTCCCTCTGACCAACTGACTTACTGACTGTTCTCTCTTTTGCAGTTGTTACAAGAAGAAGGCAAGAGTGGGATGACCGGATGGGTCTCGAGTTGGCTGGGAGGCAGAGCTGTTCAGAGTGTACCCAACACCCCCCAAAGGCCTACACACACACAGAACCTCAATTCGGTGGGTGCATATACTAATGCATGCACACACAAACATTATTACACAAGTGCATCTTCCACTTACACTAGTATCTATATTTAAAGTCCTTCTCTGAGATGTTCGTGAAATTCCTGGAGGTAGAGTCTACTCCTGCACTTCCTGCCCCTAAACTGCCTGTTTATGACATCAAGCCTCTCAGTGCACCCCCACCTGGCCGGAGTACTGCTAGCGCACCTGCATCAGGTATAATGTCACAGAAAAAAAGGGATTCACAATATATTGGACCATTGTTGTTGTGTTTTTTATTGATACTGGCCCATATATCAGTATCAGCTGATAGTGGATATTTGAATATACATGATCATTTCCCCTATTTTTACATTTAATTCTTAAAACTTTTTTAATTTAAGTAACACTGTTAGGGCCAGATTAACTAACAGCATGCACAGCGCAAACCCTCTTTTGGCATTTAAATACTACTGTCAGGATTTAATAAAGATGTGCAGTGGTCAATTAATGCTGAAAAGGTGTGGACAGGGTTATTTTTGCAGCTAACCTTATTTATGGGAGTGTCCCTTTCACGCGCAAAATGTATTAAATGAATAAGATGAGTATACTCAAGGTGATTTACAAATGTTTGCACTTGTAAATTTACTGATGTTTGTGCCATTATTTACTGTCTTAAACCAAGACAGTAAATAATGTTTACTGTTGGTCATTATGGAAATGATCCGGCTGCTTCTATGTTCTTTAATATGCACGTCATCACTAGTTCACGCACAGAACTGTCCACTCCCATTGGTGCTTTTTTGGAATTGCACTCACACTAATTTGCTCTAGTAAATCTGGCCCTTAATGTTACATTTTTCCTTTTAATTTATTCAGACATAGTATAGAATTATATATAAACCATTTGTCAGTTATCAGCCATAACATGAAAAGAAATATCGCTTAATTTCAATATCAGTTTGTCCATAATAAAAATGATTCAACTTTGAATTTTTTGAGTTAAGGCCCATTCACACTAAGGATGATAACTATAATAACTATAAAGTTTTATTAATCAATCTAATTATATTGAGAATATGGTTGTCCACACCACAGCTTTAAAGGAGCACGCCAACTTTTTGGGACTTCAAAGAGAGTTGAGAGTTCGATAAATCTATACATACTATTATCTTCTCCGTGTGTGCCATAACTCTGTCTGACACACCCACCGCTAGCCTAGCTTAGCACAAAGACTAGAGATAAATGGCTCCATGTAGCCTACTGCTTAATAAGTGACAAAATAATGGCAACATTTTCCTATTTACATGTTGTGATGTGTATTGTTACATCGTGTACTAAGACAAACAGAAAATCAAAAGCGGTGAAATTATTTTACACAGCGCCTGCAAATAGTCCCCAGCACGCTCTCTGTGCAAGCAAGTTGTCACGTTGGTTATGTTGACCAATGGTACGGCAGCAAAGTTCCCTGATTATTAAAGCTACACTGTGTAACTTTTTAGTTTATTCTTAGCTAAAAACACTTAGTTCTTTCAAAAATATATGTGCTCATTAATGTATATTTACTTCTTTCAAGTAATAAAGTATTCTCGTAAGTTTATAATATGCCTTTGAAAATACATACGGGTGAGGGGTTCGAATGTTGCCCCTCCATCTTGAAAGTACATTAGCCAAAGAGGGACATACCATAAATTCAAGCTTCGCCTTTCACGTTTTAACACTCGATGGCAACGTGTCGAATGTGAAGAGGGGGATTGCCATGTTAATCTTGGACTAAATCGGCCACCGTAGGAGTTAAAACGAAATCAGAATTGAGAAGAGCAGAACTATTATTCACTGCATGTTTATATACCGTTACACCGCAAGATGGGGGAAAATATCACGCAGTGTAGCTTTAAGCAGGAATAAGAGCCATATCGGTCTAGAAAATCGCAACTTTTCATTTTCCATCGGTCTTAGTACACGATGCAACTATACACATCACAACATCAAAATAGGAATTATAAAAATGCTTTCAGAATTATTTTTTCATTCTAATGAATGATGATAACATTGACAGCCAATCAAAATTTTAAAGAGCTTCAGCATTTAAAGCGACAGACAGCATGCACTTAGTGTAAGCAGTATTTTTGTCCTTGGTGTGGACACTAATCTAGAAAATGTTATAGTTATCATTTTGCTTCTAATATTGCTCATGTTCTTTCAGGTGTTTCAGGCCCAGGTAAGCGCACTGGGGATTCAAACCCTTTCCTGGCACCCCGTTCTGCTGCCGTACCCCTCCTCAATCCAGCAGGTCCAGGCAGCACTGCAGGTACTGGGGGCCACCTGCTTATGAAGCCCATCTCAGACGCCCTGCCAACGTTCACACCTGTACCCGTGTCAGCTGAGGCCAGCGGTGGGGCCGTGCTGAAAGATTTACTCAAGCAGTGATTCTCCACCTGTACTGCCACTCAGAGCACTTTAGCTTATCAGGACACTACGTTCCAGCAGATGGAACAGAAACTGGGCCATGTCACAGATTCAAATATTTACTAAAATGGCTGATTGCCATTAGAATAAAAAAGATAAAGCATCTAAGGTCTGCCCGTGCTCATTAAATTTGATTAAAATGAGTCCAGAGTTGAACAGAATCAAATTCGGTTTCAAAACTGAGGAAGATTACATTATCGAATATGTGGCATTCTCCCAACATTTATTTAATGCCGTGCAAACATTCAGCTTCTCATTTTTAGACAGAGAGGTGTTTAATGTTTTTCTAGTGTGTTGAGAGACTGTCTGATGCTGTCTGGCATCCACTACACAAATGGATTTATTAAACCTTTTCCACTTCTGCAAAAACGCTACCTACTCTTTCAAAATCCTCCCGTTTTGAGTGCTATGAATGGTTGGCCGTTTGGTGTGGCAGGTACAATAACAGTTAATCAAGAAGTGACATTTGATCTTGGATTTCGACTGCTGCACATGATCCCATGCAGTACAAGTTGTTATTTATTTGTACATCAGTTATATTTTTTACTGCTTATGCAGTGGGGACAAGCTAAAATGTTTTTCAAATATTTAAATCTTTCTAAGGTAGAAAGAAAGATTATGTATATAAAATTTGGAAAAGAAATTGCACACATTACGGACATATAAGAAGAAATTAAAGGATTAAAGTGTAAAAATAACCTGTACATTTTAAAATTGGTGTTATTACATTATAACAGGACCCCTGATTCAACGGGATCCAATCAAATATTTAAAAATCCCATCTCTGTGAGGCCTAATATGAAGAAGTGGACTTTTGTTTTGTTTTTGTTTTTTTTAATAGAGAAAATTGCCTTAGTAATTCTCTTTTTGGTTACTATATCTTTCATAACAGTTGGTGCACTTGATTATATAGATTTAGGATACATTTATACATTTTGCGCTGGTTTATTTAAAGTTGATCAATCTTTTTGAAGTTTTGAAAGATAGCTCATGAAAGTGATATTCAACAACAGTGTTTCTCTTTTCTTCAGAATAAACTCTTCTCTATATATATTTGCATTTTCTCTCTTATGTTTGTTTTTTAATGTATTAATGTATTTACTTTTTTGTGTGCACTCAAATGCAATTTTCAATATTAAGTTTTGGTTCCATTCTAATAATTGGTGTTTTTCTTTAGAAATACATCTCATGATAACTATGCAAAAGGAACTCCAGCTGTTTGGTAATTAATTAGTAAATCCTCTAATCCTAAAATTGTATTTCCATAAATTCTACGAGACTTATAGGGGTTTGGTGATCTTCTGCGTCTGTTTTTTCTTTCTTTCTCCTGCAGACTATGTAATCGCAAGGCTGTAATTTAAAAGTGCTTATGGAGGCAGTGGTGTAGAGCATTATCAAACCAGATTAACCTCAAAAGGGAATGTCCGTCTCTCCCAATATTTCTCTTGGGAAAACCCTGTCTGGAATTCCAATTGTAGTGTAACCGCGTCTAATACAGCTGCTTCTCTGTAATCTGGTGCGTAGATTCTTGGCACATTTAACCAGTTTAAATCTATATTGATATCCAGTTGTGGATATACCGTTGTGGCCAAAAGTGATGTCTGGAGGGGATATTTGTTTTAATGACCCTTCAAGTTTGATTAAACCATCAAAATATGAGGAAAATATTTTTTATTCCTATATTTTTTCCCATCCCTCCGAAAAATGCAATGGTCTTAGATTGGTCTTAGATGGCCAAATGTAGTTTCATGTATTTTTAATGGCTGAAGTGTCAAGCACAGGTTGCTTGGAAGCCACGCCCCTTACCATTATGGGCAGAAGTCACAGGCTGTTTATGAAAACTTAGGCAGCTGACTCGTTGCCTCGCTGCCTCATCAGACAATGACTCTATAGGCAGCATTTTGTGCTTGAAGGCACCTCACATGTATGCTGCCTTCCAAAATCAATCAGATGAAGGTCTCTCAGGAGACAGGAAGTGAAGCAAACAATAGATTCGGAGGCAGCTTGATTTCAGTTTTTTTAGGTAATAATCTGCCACAACTTTAAAAGACAATATCTCCGTTTGCATTGAACTTGCAGCGCTGTAACTTTGCAGATACTGTTTATGCTCAAGCAGCAACATTACACACTAACTAAAGTTAAAAAGTGAAATCGCATGCAACCACCGTTTTAAATATGAGGGAAGAACAAAACACCTAAACTAGGTTAATGTATTTATCTGACAAAATTATTTGGCAAAAAAAGAAAAGAGCTCACAAACAACTCAGGAAAAAGCATACATCGACTACAACACAGAGGTGGGGGACTCGAGTCACATGACTTGACTCCAGTCAGACTTAAATATGCACTATGTAGTATTTTTGCAGTAAAATATCCAAAAAACCACTAGGCCAGTGTTATATATTTTGTTCAGTCGAGTACCTGCAATATCACAAATGTTTCCAACTATTTGTAAATTGTGAGAAATTGCTATTTTAACTAAGGACCGGGACGTTTCAGCATAGCGTCTGAGGAAGGTGCCCTTTCAATTGTGTCATATCTGCGCTACCCTCGGTTTCGGGTTTTATTTGGCAGGAGTGCTTTACCCTAAGCAGTGTGAACAAGTGAACGCACAGAGTAACGTCATATCATTTTCAACACACTTAAATGTATCTAATATGATAAACAGAGCTGCATTACCTCATAATCATAACCGGAAGAGTGGAAATACTGCAGGTGCCCGGCGAATGTGTCCCGTCCCATCATGATAAAAGTCCCGATGTTCGCGAAGCGGGTATTTGTGTAACAATCCTTCCAGCGGCCAAACTCAGCTCCACACCACTCATTCCTGCTCTGCTTCACACTACAGTAACGTTTAACCGCATGCATGAACGTGATTTCTGCCCAAGTCCTATTTCCCACCGGCTTTGAGGTGAAGACCACATGTCCCAAGATGCTGCGCTCAAACTTTGCGTCATCAAACTACGCATTTGTTTTGAATAGGCGACCTCTAGTGGACGGAAAGTTGCATAGTGCACCTTTAAAGGTGCCCTAGAATGATTTGAAACAATATGTTAAATTGTTCTCTGATATCTACATAGAGGGTATGTGGCTTATTTAAGGGCAAAATGTGTCCAGATACAGTTTTACAGGTCCATTTACAACCCTATAAATTGTCCCTAGGATGAAATGCTCTGTTTTTGCCTTATTTAGAAGGCTCATGAATATTAATGTTGAGCTCTGCTCTGATTGGCTTATTTCAGCAGCTCACAGTTCACAGCAGTTCAGTAAAGTGGCTTGTGAGCCCTGACCATGCTGACAGAACACAGACTGACTGAATGACACTTTAAGCAAAACATCTCAAATGGAGATTGATAAAATGCAGCCTACTTGTTTATTGATGTTTTCAGATCATCTACGCGTGAGAAAGCTTGTGTGCTTCAGGTTGCCAGATTTCAGTCATTTAAATCCCCCAAACAGAGCTCTTCTGTGACAATAACTCATACTATCCGGTGTTTTACCTAAACATGTCCAATCTGGCACCAATATGCACGCAAGCTCTCTTGTAGGGCTGGGACCGTCGACGCAAAATATGCGCGTCGATTCGTCAGACTCAAAATAAAGATGGCGGCGCCGGAGAGTAGTAGCAACCATAGATGTACATAATAAAGTATATTATGTAATTAAGTATATTATTTATTATGTATATCTATGGTAGCAACACGAGTGGCTCTCAGACTTTCAGAAGTGCAAGGCTTGCGGGTTGGCCACAGTCTATGGGGTTGGCGCGCGTTGCGCACGGAGCATCACAGGGATGCGCGCACGCGTTTTGTTGTCACGGCTACATAAACAAATTTCTGCAAACAGGAAGACAGATGTTTTGGTAATATTTGATGTATTTTAATCACAAAAACAAACGTTTGCATCAAGTGAAAGCATCAGACACATTGGCTACGTTACCTACATAATAAGCTGTTTTAAATTTAAAATGTTCAATGTCTAATCGCGCTGATGTGACCGAGGGTATCCATCCTCTAAGTGAGCAGTTTCATCCCAGGACTATTCCGGTTTTAAACGGAGTATTGGCGCCCATAATGCACTCTACATGAAACTTTTTTCACTGTCATGCCGCGGATGCGCGTGGCGTTTCTGTTGCGGGTCAGCCACGGGGCTGCGTGACGTTTTCTCTGCCTTTGCACACTAGAAGCGTGTCTGACGCGGCGCTGCTGCTGCTATTGATGCGGAGGGAAGCCCTATTCCTAATGTTAAACATAAATAGCCTACTGATACAGCAAAGAAAACGTCGGGAGTAGCCACATATCTATGGTTTTGACGGCAAAATAGGCTACAGAATATTTCGTTGTGTATTGACAGTTGCAATATTTCAAAATCGATAATTGACGTTTTTTATTATTACAATTAGGCCTATATCTGCATTTATGTAAAGCTACAGACTTTCAAACATGAAAATGTAATTTAATAATATGTATTCGTGTCAAAATGATATATAAACATCTTTTCCTATTCTATTTTGCCCGGAGACGCTCCCAACACACGTGAAAAATAGGCGCTCTTCTATTTCCAGCATGCACGCGTTTTCCGCGCGTCACAGGCAGTGTGCAAACTCCAACCTGTTTACATGGGAGCCGAAACAAAAACGGACACGCCACGCAGCCGAAACGCTCACGCTTGCAGTGTGTCCCCGGATTTGATTAACCAACTTGTTGATATTTAATCGATGGGCATAGCCTGTAGGCTGAGTTGCATACATAGAAAAATCGTATAATATGTTTCTTTGTTGTAGGTTAATACTTATTTATTTGTGTGTGTGTGTGTGTGTGTGTGTGTGTGTGTGTGTGTGTGTGTGTGTGTGTGTGTGTGTGTGTGTGTAGCCTACTTTATGTTTTCAAGGTTTTATTGAATGCATTGCTCTTGTATAGTCTTACTTTGGAATTTTAAGAGCAATAAACATATATTGCAATGTTAAGGAATTCGTTTTTTTCATTCAGATAATTAAATCAACATGTATAAATTGCTATTAGGCAATTAATGGGGAGATAATCGGTAATCGAATCGAATCGTAACCGAATCGGACAGGAAAAATTAATCGTTAGATTAATCGATGCATCGAAAAAATAATCGCTAGATTAATCGTTTAAAAAATAATCGTTTATCCCAGCCCTACTCTCTTGTAAACAAGTAAGCTGCATTTCAGCAATCTCCATTTGTATCTACGGTTGTATTTTGAAATACAAAATAATATTACCCTTTCATTAGACACTATTTAGTTTTGTATGGTACTTTCGTATGGTACTCCTATTGTTACTGTAAGCATTTTGTGTTATCTAGACAATGCTGTCTCTCTAGGAAACTTTCAATTTAATCAGAAATTGTTTAAACAGTCAATAAGTGGATAAAATCGATACTTACTGCTTGCAGAAATACAGTTGTAATTGCCACTTTCTTCAGTTTAAGATGCTGAGTGAAGCTTGAAATGGGCCGAATAAATGAATGATCTTGAATTAAATTGTTGTGGTATCTGAGAATATCAGAGTTTTATCTGTGGGAGGGGTAGAAAAGTCTCCTGCACAGCTTGGAACATGTGTCCATGAGAGAAGTTTGTTTATCTGCAGTTCCGCCTGACATTGAACATGTTCGGACAGATGCAAATGTTAGGGGCGTGCATATAAATGATCCCAAACACTTGCTGGGTTTATGTTGAGAAGTACTTTTTTTCCATGGTGTTTTTTATTTACGAGATTTACATAAGAAGTAGGCAATAGTGTTTGAAACTCACAGTATGAGATGTCCATGTACTGAACTCTTATTATTTCACTTTGGCAAGGTTAATTCAATGTTTATTCTAGGGCACCTTTAAGTCGCACATTTTAGGACTTCATTTGCTTGACAAATATTAATAAAAGACTCGACTTGACTTTGACATTCATGACTTGAGACTTGACTCCGACTTGAGTTAAATGACTCGAAATAACTTGTTTGTGTAAATAAGTATCGTTTTTTGAACGCACCGCGACCTAACCTCGTGACGCAGCAGGCAAGCAGAGAGCGCTAAAGGAGACAGTCGTGAATGAACATGGAGGGCGCTGCCTACGCAAAGTTTCCATGCTAATCATTTACTAACGGATCACACCGCGCGCACATGCTCGCCTCGTACTCGCGCTCACGGTGTTGCCAGATTGGGTGCGTTCCGGGTCGCGCTGCATCAATCATTTTCAGCAATGATGAAAAAAAACCTCTTCACTATGACACCATCAAGCACTGTAAGTTGAAATGTGGTATCCGACTTGGGTTCCACAAAGATGGATAACTGCATATTTATCTTGTTGGAAAAAAAAATCAACCAGTTTTGCGTTTCGACTGCGTAATTGTGTGTGTGTGTGTGTGTGTGTGTGTGTGTGTGTGTGTGTGTGTACGAGAGAGAGATAAAGGCATATCCGCGGTGTTAGTATCTCGGTCTCAGATTGTTTGTTTCTGTATTGTTTCTATATAAAAATGTCGACACAATGTGAAGTATTTGCTCTGGCTCTTATGTTCGCATAACATAGTTTTGCTCAGTTTTATGCTTCTAGTAAACTGTTGACATACAAGCAAAATGGTCAGTGTGTTTGTGATTAGACGCTTATAAAGTCACTCCACCATTTCTGTGTTCTGCATTGGAGCTGATTTTTGACAAATTTTGTAACAAAAAGTCATTTTTATACTCTCCCATTTATTGAAATTATATTAAAAATGCCGAAATCCAGCCAACTGCTCACACGGAAAACATTTTAGTAAAACATGATTTAAGGGAGTAATATTAGCTACATTTTGTCTATTTATTTTATTTTCCCAGCAATTTCATTTGGGGTCAAAAAGACCCAGATAGCTTACATAAATAAAATTTTAAGCTAATTAAGCAAGACGGGTCAAAAACGGGTATAGGCCTAACACTTGACATTTTGTCCCCCTCACTTTTGAAATGATGGCTACGCCCCTGTCTGGACATGTTAGGAGTTGATAAAAATCAATAATCCGAAGCACTCAAATATTATTGAAGAAATGTAAAAAGCCTTTATTTTAACATGGCTTTAATATAAATTTAAAAAAAAAACAGGTGACAAGTACTGGACACATACGTGTTGTGGCTAATGAGCCTACGTCAGGGTGTGAGCCATAAACACAATCTGAGTTCATTAAGTTTATTAATTATAATATTAATCATCATCTGGTCACGCTGTACAGGACTAGGAGGAGGATTATCAAAAAATACAAAGAGAATGTATCTCACCCAATATATTGGCCTAATTTCAGTTACATTTCCATTTTAGGTTATGCAGTTTTAATTTATTTATTTTTAATGATTAGATTTTCATTGTATTAAAGGGTTAGTTCACCCAAAAAGTTATGTCATTAATGACTCACCCTAATGTTCCACACCCGTAAGACCTCCGTTCATCTTCAGACACAGTTTAAGATATTTTATATTTAGTCCATGTCCAGAAAGGGAATAAAAACATCATCAAAGTAGTCCATATGTGACATCAGTTAGTTAGTTAGAATCTCTTGAAGCATCCAAAATACATTTTGGTCCAAAAATAGAAAAAACTATGACTTTATTCAGCATTGTCTTCTCTTCCGGGTTTGTTTTCAAACCTCAAATAAAGATTCAAACGGTCATGAATTAGCGTATTGATTCATGATTCGGATCGCCAATGTCACGTGATTTCAGCAGTTTGACACGCGATCCAAATCATGAATCAATACGCTGATTCATTACCATTTGAATCTTCATTTGAGGATTGAAAACAAACAGGGAAGTTTCGATGCTACAAGAGATTCTAATTAACTAACTGATGTCACATATGGACTTCTTTGATGATGGTTTTTATTCCCTTTCTGGACATGGACAGTATAGTGTGCATACACTTCGATACGCTGTCGGACTAAATATAAAATATCTTAAAAGATGAAGATGAATGGGGTGAGTCATTAATGACATAAATTTCATTTTTGGGTAAGCTAACCCTTTAACAACTCAGCTGTATGTTGACACCATTTTTTGGGTAGAAATGCATATTGCATTTTTTGTTGCAAATTAAACTCCCATAGTCCTTATAACTACTGTAGTTATAGCTAATTTTAATATATAAATTCAGTTAAATCATCGAACATTCCTATGACTTGCCAGTGACTTGCTTGACCCAAGTTATGACTTGACTTGACTTGCTTGACATAAAGCAGTGACTCGACTTGACTTGATTGTCACAACAAATGACTTGGTCTTGCTTGCGATTTGAAGGTTAAGACTTGAGACTTGCTTGTGACTTGCACGTGTGACTTAATCCCACCTCTGCTACAACATAAGCATGTTATTAATACTTAGTTGCATGCTTTCATAATTTCTTTGTATGAGAGCCTGGCCACGTCTGCGCAATTTGGTGTTTCATTGCATTGACTGCCAGCACAACCACACATTAGCAAATGTTTAATTTTTTAATAATATTTGAATAAAAGGTGAAGATGTTAATTTTCCTGTAGGTCAGACATCACGTAAACTACCTTAAAGTGTTTTTGTGTGTGTTTGTGTCTGTTTTAAAGAATTTTATATTTTTATTCAGCAAGGATGCATTAAATACTGTCATCAAAACTGACAGTAAAGACTTTGCATTATCACAAAAAAACCTTTGGACTTTCTAATCATCCATTAATCTAGGAAAAAGTATGATGGTTTCCACAAAAACTTTAATCATCAGAAGTGTTTCTAACACTGATAGTAATAAGAAATGTTACTTTGAGTTCCAAATCAGCATATTAGAATGTAGTAGATGCTGCTTTTTAACCTGAGGTGGTCATACTCAATTCTAGTCAGAATTCTTTTTGGGCGGGGCTAAGTTCGGCTGGCATCCAGGCTAGCTGCTTTTATTATTACAATTAAATCATACCCAAACAATGAATGAGGCATTAATTTGATGCTGTTATCATGGTGTATTATGCTGCAACATGTTAAAACAGCTGTATTACTGCTATTTTATACTAACATACACTATGTTAACACTTACTATGCTTAAATGGTACATTTGAATTCTAGAAAGTATCTGTGGTGCTCTCTGAAGCAAATCCATTGCACTAGAAAGTGGAAACACTTTCAAGGTGTGGGACATGGTGAATGTAAGCAGGTGTCAGATTTTAATGCGAGTGCTGTTCACACAGCACTCACAAAGCCAGACAAAATAACCCTGCCCTCACCGGGGAACACCTGCTTCAGCCTCCCACATTCCTTGCAGCCATTTTTCCCACTGTTAGATTGTGTACATTTGAACCGTCATAACTCTGCTGTCTGTTTTTATCAGCGTCAGATCAAGTCTAAACCTTTTTTATATCTCAAGATCTCCACCCAAATGGGCTTTTGCCTAGAGGGTGTGTTAATCTGGCAGGCTTTGATCACCCCGAGTCTGAAAATATGTGCATTTCAGATTCTAATGAATGAGTCATTAAAGAAATGTTCAGTAAGATGATGCATTTAACGGCCCACTGAACTATTAACTGATGTATCGCTCGAAAAACTTTTCCCTTTCTGCCACACTGTAGCCCAAGTTCACTGTTGAAACTGAACGGTTGAGTTTTAGTTGTTTTGAGTGAGTGTGACAGTGTAGTAATGTGACTATTGACTCCATCATCTTTTCTTTATCCATGCCAAAAAGCTCTGATAGAGTGCCTCAGTCTTCCCCGCTGAATTCAGTCCGCATCTGGCTTGCTAGATGCTGCCAAACATACTCCAAACCCAATTAATCAATAGACAAAAGCAAAGCTAGCTGATATAAAATGAGACAAAATATGCGACTGAGTGCTATTAATATTGTTTATGTTGTATTTTGCAAAGTTTGCCTGCAGCCTTCCAGTTAAGTGTGTGAGCCGAGTGTGTCAACAGCTCAAAGGTTAGCAGTACAAGGTTATTTAAGCATATTTGCACTGGGCACATACCTTGGTTATGGTCTACTGTCCAATCACTGGGCTGCAGTGAACTTTTTAAAATGTAATGTCTATATTAATTTCGTAGTTAATTATAGGCCTACTGCTAATAGCCTACACTGTAAACCTGAATACTTTGGCAAAACAAAACAAAACTGAGGCAATCAGAAATTTAAAGAAAATTAAGAAATGTAAAGTTTAAGCAAAAATAAGTTACAGATTGTTATTTTGTAATCACAAATTGAACTTGTACTTGTATCCTGAACTTCTCTTAATAGTGGATGTGGTTGATTGGGACCGCTGGACGTGACTGGACACCAGTAGTGCAGTAGCTCCCTCTAAATTTAAAAAGGCTTGTGAGCCTCGCAAGTTAATTATGCGTAATTTTATAGCTTCTTTGCTCGGTTTTCCTCATTGCCGTCTTGCTTCTCGTTTTGAGTCTGTGGCATCTCCCAGAGCGCGCTTTCGTTCCAAAGGGGGCTGTCTATATTTGATGGGATCCAGCTGTTGGCCAAGTGCTCTGGGGGCCCGTTTATTTGCATTGCTAAACAATCCGTGGAGTGGGCCGAGAGCGGAGAAAGCGAGTTTTATTTTTTAATATAGTAAGACCCTCCTCTTACTATTGGTCAATGTTCTCACACGTTCTTGCCTTCGGTCGACAGGGCGGCCGCAGCGGGTGACCAAAGCCAAGTGTCTCGACATTCAAGTGAATGCGCGTACGCAGAGGGGGCGCTTTGGGCACTTCATTTTGCACGTTAGGTCCTGCGAGCCCGTAAAGGTAGTAAAAACCTCAAATATCTTTTCCTATTGCGAGGAGTTTACGGGTTTGGTGGTGTGACGTTCTTTCCAAGGGAATCACAAGGATCCTCATAAACATGTTTTTTGAACTACGTGGCTTGAGTTGGTCGACCAACAAAAGGTGAGTTTAATTAGTCAGCTGGGGCTTTGTGGCAAGCCATTTTAGCATACATTACTTACAACTCACTTATGCCACTTATTTGTGAATTGCTAAGTAACCCTATATTGACTAGTGTGCTTTCACTGTCTGTTCATACTGTGACTTATCTATTTAATAAGCTACTCATTTGTTATGTCACCATTCCAGTATTGTTACTGGTGACAAGTTGCTAATTGCCATTGAGGATTTGTGGTTCATTTTGTAGTACAAGCAACTATTTCAGTAGTTACTAATTATCTATTCTAGTTCATTTATTATAGACTAGTAATTTATGCCAATTGTTACAAGTAACATCCAACTGGTTACATTTGCATTTTCTGTGTCATATGTAGGCTACTGACTAGACAGAGTGAAATCTTTATAATTCAAATCAAAAATTGTACCAGTATAATTAAAAAATATTACTGTTAACATTGTCTCTATTGGTAAGGTAACTAGTTGCAAATTAATATGTACTAGTATCTAATAAAAAAGACACTACTAGTGACAGGTATTAGTCACTATTGTATTTTTTACTACAAAAAAGCTAGTAACAAAAGAGACTAGAAATTTTTTAACGATTACATGTTATTGTGCACTGTCATAGTATTTCAAAAGAATAGCCTATGTAAACCATGATATAAGTTTGTAAAAAAAATTAAAATTATAATAATTATCCAACTTTGTGTTTGTCGATATTCTTGGTTTTGAGTGAGCTTTTAGAGCTTATTTCAGTGAATGAAGCCTTTTTCCCCCCCAAAATGATTTACAGATATTTTCCTTTTTATTTGTAGAATGTTGTCAGTTTTAATATGTATCATATGCTGCATTCACTCTGGGAAAAGTCAGGTAAGTAAATTTCAGTTTTTTTGTCCTTGAGTCATTCAAGCATGTCATTGTTGCTTGACGTGTGTCAAAATAAGAGTGCCTCTCATTCTTTTTTTGATTAGTTTGACTTTTTCTTTCCTTTCTGGTGCTGTTGTACATCTTAAGTAAATATAAACATAAGATAGCAATGCTAAACTACTTATAAAATCCTCCATGCTGCACAGAATGAACCCTATAAAGTGTTGTTTATCTATTGGATTGATTATGAAATCCCTGTTTCTCTCCAGTCATGCACAGATGGATTTGCTTATGACCGCCGTGCCAGACAGTGTATCGGTTAGTGGCTTTTCAGCTGTCATGGTATTATTATGTTCATCAAGAACTTGTATTTCAAATACAGCTTTTAATGGCATTTCTCACATATACTTTCAGACGTTGATGAATGCCGGACACTGCCAGACCCATGTCGGGGAGACATGCAGTGTGTAAATCAGAACGGTGGATACCTGTGCATCCCCCGTGGACTCTACTCCCAATCTTATGCCCGCAACAGCCCACGCACCTACCCTGAGCCTTCCTATCCTGAAGAGTCCTACCCTGACAGATCGCTTGGATATTCTGAACCGTTTATTCCTAACGGTCCTCCTGTGGGAGCTGGTCCTGGTCCAGGCCCCGGTCCGAGCTACCCGATAGTGAGTCGGTCCACTCCCTGCCTTCTCGGATATACGCTTGGTGTTGATGGCACATGTGTTGGTAAGTTTGCCTCGTTCTGTATTTTTTCTATACATTTAAGCATCCCAAACAGATTATGGTGGTGTTAAAGATGGTACAAGAAAAGGTTGTAGGTTCAAACTCACACAACCCACTTTATATTAGATGGCCTTAACTACTATGTACTAACATTTTAATTAATCATTTGATATAATGCACCTATTGTGTACATACATTTTTTACATTGTACTTACATTTGAAAAATACCTGCATGTAATTATGTCTGTAATTACTTTCTGTAGTTACATTTGTAATTACACAGTTGGCACTTCCCTTACACCTAACCCTAACCGTTATACTTACCCACACCACCACACCTGTCCCTAACTCTACCCGTATCCCACCTCAATATCAGCAAAAGTGCTTTGCAATACATTTTAAACACAGTAAGTACATTGTACTTATTTTTTCAGTCAGTAAGTCAGAATGTGCAAACTTTAGTCTGGTAGTGTAAATGACCATATATATGCAGCCAAAGTAATAATATATGTCAACGAATGACAGATTTGTTTTTCAGATTAGCTTTATATGCCATTATATGCTTATATGCCAGACTGAGTTTTTGTTTCAAATACCTAATTCAAGTTTTGTGAGTTGGGATGGTGACTAGTAGAAATTAATATTGTATAATAGCATCTAGTAGTATCTAATGAACATGGACTAGTCACTAGCTCTTATATTCTCTTACAGTAGCCTAGTATCTAATGAACAAGAAAGCCCTACTAGTGACAAATGGAGTATATATATTGGTCACTTTTTAGACTGGGTAAACCCAGCTTGATCTGCCAGCAATTTGATTTTGAGAAACGATGGGTTGTTGTCTGTTGATCCCACCTCTTGTGGTCTGATTGGTTGAAGGACTATCCAATTGTATACAGAGCCATTTGAATAATGCGCGTTGATCACATCTCTTGTGCAGTAGAAAATACACAGCAGACTCACAGCTACACAGCTGTCACTATTGGATTATTCACTAGAAATTAAGAACTAGTATCAAAACATATACTTTATTTTTTATTATTTTTATTATTAAGTTAGTTTTAAATGTTACCATGTCTTGCATTGTGCTTTAAAAGAATACAGGAACCAGTTATTTGAATATGATAAGGTATCGAATTCAAGATAAGTGCCCAAGAAGAACTTCATACATTCTGGCATATAAAAGCCAGTTCTTTATAATAACTATTGTTCTTTACAATTCTTTATAGTCAACACATCAGGTTGTGGTCTTGTGTTTACTTCATTTCCTGCAATGGGCATTGGCCATGGGTCTTCTCGCTTTGAAATGAAGCAAAGACTTAGTTCTGTGCTGAACTGTAATTTAGCAACGGCTGCGGTGGCCTGAACGGCATCTTAAAGACTTCAGCAGAATGAATCTCGTAATTTTGACTGGATAATTAGTGTGGAACCGCAAAATACTGTGGAACCTCAGAACAAACTACATCTTGTGAATGGGGCAGGAAGACACACAGCACCTGGCGTTCAGCCCTGCTAACTGTTCCAACTTTACAAATGCAACGAGCTGGTTTTTGAGTTTCTAATGCACTGTTATAAATCATCAGTTTGTAACTGGCTCTATGTGGTCTGCTTCTGTTGAAGTTGTTGAGCTGAATGCGGTGTCCGTGATATCTCCTGTGTTTTATTGCTTCCATTTAGATGGGTGTTATGTATTGTCTTGTCGGAGTCTTTATGTGTGTCAGCGTGTTGACCTATTTCACATGCCATTTGATAAATGGTAGCGCAAATAACTGCACGCTCTATTTTTTCGATATGGTCTGCGGATTTGTCTCGAGTTGGTGCCAGTCTTTGCAGTTAATGCATTCTCCAGTCTTCTCTTACTCTTCTACAGAAACACACATTGATAGATTTGTTACCTTTTGGGCCCTATACAGTTGTGTTATGAAGAAAATAAATGCACAGATGCTTTCATGAATGTGCTGTTGCACACATGCACATCCTGACCTGGGAAATACTTGGATTGTGTAATGAAGATGAATGTTATGTCCTGTGCTAGATTTTGGACACAGAGAAAGGTCTTGTAGAGCTACTGAGACATTCAGTACAACAGCACTGGATAAATCATAAAAAATAGTAAAACAAACCATTGCGGTCATTGCGCATCTGTGGTTGTACGTGCCAAACGTGAGGTCATTGGTTGCTGAATGAAATCTGTCATTGACCAGCTGTGCAGCTTGTGAGCTTCCATTGTACAGTGTATGTTCAGTATTTATGTATGTTACAGGATGCTGTTATGGAAGAGAAACTGTACAGGAAGTGTGTTAAACCATTCCATCATTCATACTACAGGTATTGTTGTGGTGTTTGTAAAAACTAGGGAATGCCCACTCCCTGCCAGTGGCGCTAAGATGCGACAGACCAAAACTGACCTAGTCAGTGCTAGAAATATGTCCATCGTAACTCCCATCAATCCTGTGTTTTGCAATTATACTTATCATAACCCATGCAAACCTCTGAAAGACAGTTCAGTTTAGGTGAACCTTGAGAAAATAAGATCTAAAGCTCACTTGTGATTCCGGAATGTGGATGCCTTGAATCAAAATTCGAGAGCTTAAATGATCTTATTCTAGGTGGGAAGTTAAAACAGTTCCAAAATGTGGATTTGTCAAGTTGAAACTTGCCTACTCAGGCTGTGGGACTGTAACTGGTGTCTGTAAGCAAATGGAGAGTAGCTGTAGTACCGCAGACTAATTAATGTGTTTTAGCTTAGTGGGACGTCTGGAAATTGTGGTATGATGTCACTATTAGCTTTGAATCACTGAACTTAACTGTACTCACTGTAATACTATTTTTAACAAATGTACCGTTCCAATGTTTGGGGTTGGTAAGATTTTTTCTTTTTGAAAGAAGTCTCTTATTCTCACTAAGGCTGTATTTATTAGATCAAAAACAATAATATTGTGCAATAATATTGTACATTTGAAAACTGTTTTCTATTTTAATATAAAATGATTTCAAATGAATTCATAGAAATCATTATAATACGCTGATTTGGTGCTCAAGAAGCAATAGTTATTTTAATCTGTCAAAACCATTGTTCGTGTTCAGTTTAATACGGTAACAATTTACTTAAAGCCCTTATGTATAATGCATTATAAAGGTATATTTTAAAGGTTAAAATGCATTATAATATTTGGAGATTCTGAAATGTATTGTTCATCATGTGTTTTAATGCCATATACTTTTTTTTAATGTGCATTCAAGGATTAGATAGGTATTATAATATATTATATCTGTGGTTACAGTTATTCATGAGACCATACAATGCATTATACCGTTTTAGGCATAATTAATGCATTAAAATTACTTTTATAATGCATTATATAAAAAAAGGCTTTAAGCCTTAGTAATCTTACAGACTCCAAACTTTTGAATAGTAGTATAATTTATTAGAGATTTAATTAATTTACACACATTGTTGCATTTTGTACTTTCTGTGTGATGACAGTGTAGAATGGTGTAGATCATGCTGAAAAAGTAGAATTTCAGACATATTTTTGATTCTAAAGATCTGCCTGGTTGGTAATTTTTTAAATGTTCACATGCTAATGGAACGTTCTGCTATTGTTTTACTGTATTTTCCTCTTGCACTAGACATTCCACACTTGCTGTTCACCTCACGTTAGTGTAATGATTCCTGCTTATTCACATATGCTATTTGAAGTGTTGCTTGACTGGGCTGCTTGAACTATTGGAGTCTCCGGAGTCCATATCGAACCAAGAGCTTTGAGTTGGTGCCAGATTCTTGGGTCCTGGATTGACCTAAACCTGTTTGTTCATATTAATCATCTACAAGTTGTCCATGCCTGGAAAGTTTAGACTTGCATGTTTCTTGTGTGTTGAATTGGTTTGCTTTAATATGATAAGCATATCCTGACTTATGAGTCTGAATTCCAACACCTGTCATTCAAAAGATTCTCCAAATTCTCTGCTCTTATATTTTTTGCTCATTTGATTTTGCATTCTCCTATAAATTACAGTGTTAATGTTTACTTACCTGGTGGCTAGCTCAGAACAGGCCACTTGCTGCACTTTTTAAAACTCCATTGTTATACTGTACTTTTCTCAACACATCTTTGATTCATTTTGTCCAGCATTTGCAAGCTGTAGTCTCTGTCCAGTCAGAGACATATATTGTGTAATTGATGTTTTTAGTTTTCAGTTCATTTAATTAAATCCAATTAAATGGAACATTCAAATGATGTCACCAAAATCATGCCGTCCTCTTTAAATCTTTCAGAAAATTATGTAAGTGTATCGAATTATATTGAATCATATTGTTGTCTGAATGTCATGATATATATATATATATATATATATATATATATATATATATATATATATATATATATATATATATATATATATATATATATATATATACAGTCTTGTTCAAAATAATAGCAGTACAATGTGACTAACCAGAATAATCAAGGTTTTTAGTATATTTTTTATTGCTACGTGGCAAACAAGTTACCAGTAGGTTCAGTAGATTGTCAGAAAACAAACAAGACCCAGCATTCATGATATGCACGCTCTTAAGGCTGTGCAATTGGGCAATTAGTTGAAAGGGGTGTGTTCAAAAAAATAGCAGTGTCTACCTTTGACTGTACAAACTCAAAACTCTTTTGTACAAACATTTTTTTTTCTGGGATTTAGCAATCCTGTGAATCACTAAACTAATATTTAGTTGTATGACCACAGTTTTTTAAAACTGCTTGACATCTGTGTGGCATGGAGTCAACCAACTTGTGGCACCTCTCTGCTGTTATTCCACTCCATGATTCTTTAACAACATTCCACAATTCATTCACATTTCTTGGTTTAGCTTCAGAAACAGCATTTTTGATATCACCCCACAAGTTCTCAATTGGATTAAGGTCTGGAGATTGGGCTGGCCACTCCATAACATTAATTTTGTTGGTTTGGAACCAAGACTTTGCCCGTTTACTAGTGTGTTTTGGGTCATTGTCTTGTTGAAACAACCATTTCAAGGGCATGTCCTCTTCAGCATAGGGCAACATGACCTCTTCAAGTATTTTAACATATGCAAACTGATCCATGATCCCTGGTATGCGATAAATAGGCCCAACACCATAGTAGGAGAAACATGCCCATATCATGATGCTTGCACCTCCATGCTTCACTGTCTTCACTGTGTACTGTGGCTTGAATTCAGAGTTTGGGGGTCGTCTCACAAACTGCCTGTGGCCCTTGGACCCAAAAAGAACAATTTTACTCTCATCAGTCCACAAAATGTTCCTCCATTTCTCTTTAGGCCAGTTGATGCTGTTTTAGGCCTTTGCCATTCTGGTTATTCTTCTATCCATTTTGATGGTTGTCTTCCGTTTTCTTCCACGTCTCTCTGGTTTTGCTCTCCATTTTAAGGCATTGGAGATCATTTTAGCTGAACAGCCTATCATTTTTTGCACCCATTTATAGGTTTTCCCCTCTCTAATCAACTTTTTAATCAAAGTACGCTGTTCTTCTGAACAATGTCTTGAACGACCCATTTTCCTCAGCTTTCAAATGCATGTTCAACAAGTGTTGGCTTCATCCTTAAATAGGGGCCACCTGATTCACACCTGTTTCTTCACAAAATTGATGACCTCAGTGATTGAATGCCACACTGCTATTTTTTTGAACACACCCCTTTCAACTAATTGCCCAATTGCACAGCCTTAAGAGCGTGCATATCATGAATGCTGGGTCTCATTTGTTTTCTGACAATCTACTGAACCTACTGGTCACTTGTTTGCCATGTAGCAATAAAAAAATATACGAAAAACCTTGATTATTCTGGTTAGTCACATTGTACTGCTATTATTTTGAACAAGACTGTATATATATATCATATCGTGAGATTAGTGTATTACTACTGCCCTATTAGGAACTCAGTTTAACACATTTTACCATGTGTAAAACCATTTCATAGAAACCATTTAATTTTTTCCAAATACGATTAAAGTCTTCAGATTCCGTCTTGGCTTACTTTTAAGGAATACGATACATCTGATGTGAAGATTACCTCAAAAACATATGGTATTCGGACCCCTTTTAATGTTTAATGAATTGTAGCCCTTTTAATGTTTAATGAATTGTAGCATAGTAAATTTGTTAAAGGTGCAGTTAAAGTCTTGACTTCAACCACATGAATGATATCTCCCGCCAACATTTCATATCATTGATCTGTTTTCCTCTTTTACATGCAGAAATGTTTATCTCTCTTTCATTTACACACCATGTCTTTCCTCTGACCTCATTTAAATCATGTTCAAAGTTTACAGAAGTCTCTTTTGCTGTTCCCGGATCAGATCTAATCCTAAAAATGCTGGCATTCCCAGAATGCCCCAGATCCTTTTACCTCAGATCAGACTTGTGTGATAGTACACATGTAATCCAGATGCTCTCCTTCACTCTCTGGGGTCCAGCTGAGCCTGAGCGTTTTGTTGGTGTGACTTGCATCTGTGCTATCAGACCTGGCTGTAATAATTCCACCTCAAAATAATGCTTTGTGATGTCTCTTACCAAAAAGCAGTGTAATTGTTAAGGATCTGAGCTGCTAACACAAAGTATAATTTCCAAATTATGCAAAACATGTGACTGCCTTTGTGATTACTGTACCTTAAGGTTGAAGGTCAGTAATGGGTCATTTAAAATGACTTCAGGGTTATTTTAAATGACAAGCAAGTGAATGGGTCATTTAAATGCAGGCACTGGAGAAATTATTATGGAATTGCAGCTCGGTTTGCAAGGACCCATTGCATCACTCTACCCATATAGTAACAGTGGGACTGTTGACAGCTTGACCAAAGAAACTGTAATTATCTGGCTTTCACACGGTCCCCAACCCGCGACTCCATCATGCCCTCATCACTTTTATAGTAACATTTGCTTTCTTTTAAAACATGACTTCATGGTCTGAGAACCAAGGGTGCTTGTTGGGGTATTTAAGGAATATAATGCCCTCATAAGGAATTGTGCTGATAATGAGTGAGCGAGAGTGGAACAGGGAGATATGAATTCCAGTTTTGGAAGTGTGTAAGACTAGTTATTTGTGTAAGATGTGATAGTAAGGTAAAATGTATGAGGTCAGGGATGGAGTTTGAGTTGTAACAGAGCTGCTAAACGTGAAGTAAAGAACGTCGGTCCATAGGCAAGCAACTTCATAAATCAGAAGAGCTCATTAAGTTACATACACTAAGGGAAACAGATGGATTGTCTCAGGTGAGTTTCTAAATTGGTCAGCGGTGGGAAAAACACAAGTGAACTGAACTGACAATGGCTTTCTTTTATATCTTTTTCTTTTAGATGTTGATGAATGTGAGACAGAGTCTCACCAGTGTAACCCAACTCAGGTGTGTATAAATACAGCCGGTGGATATACCTGCTCATGTACTGAGGGCTATTGGCTGGTGGGTGGACAGTGCCAAGGTAAGATTACGAATGCATGTTACATGCTTTAATTAATGAAGACAGAACATTACATTACACAGTTAGTCCTGTAATAATCCAGCTTTCATGATTCCAGTGTTAAAGTACACTATCATTATTATAAAATCTAAAATTCTTTTTTATTTAGCAAGGACACATTAAATTGATTAAAAGTAAAGGCATTTATAATATGTCTACATCAAATAAATGCTTTCTAGTAAAGAATCCTGGAAAAATGCTTTACAGTTTTCACAAAAATATTAGGCAGCAAAACTGTTTTCAACAATGAATGTGTTTTTGAGCAAATCAGCATATCAGAATGATTTCTGAAGGATCATGTGACACCGAAGACTGGAGTAATGATGCTGAAAATGACATTTAAATGACATTATTGTAATGATACAATTTAACCATTTTTAAATTTGGTTAGCCTTGGTGATCATAAAAGACTTCTTTCAAAAACATTAAAACCTCAAACATTTGAACAATAGTGTATATTATAAACAACTTTCTTTGATTTCGGTTCAATTATATGTCAATTCTGTTATTATTTCACAATTACATGATGCAATAATCTAGTTATTATTTAACACTAAATCTCTTAATTCAGTTGTGACAATTGTTTTGCATATTTAGTGCTCTTTAAATCACCTTTCTTTAGATATTGATGAGTGTCGCTATGGTTACTGCCAGCAGCTGTGTGCTAACATCCCTGGCTCATATTCCTGTTCCTGTAGTCCGGGATTCCTTCTTAATACAGATAGCAGGACCTGCCAAGGTGCACATATACACATGAACATACTCATATTGTTTTGATCATTACAGTTTAGCTTAATGTTAAGTTGTTATTTTCTGAAAATCTTGACATATGCCATCTTCTTCCATCTTTCCTTTATTCTTCTTGGTTCCTTTTTCTCTCTCGCCAGATGTGGACGAGTGTGAGACAACCCCATGCTCTCACGACTGTTTGAACACATACGGCTCATTCATGTGTACCTGTCAGGAGGGCTTTGAGCTCGCCTCTGATGGGACCACGTGTAACGGTAAATGGGATTTGAAGAAATTATTGGAAAGGATATAGGGGGCATAAAACAGGACAGTCCAGTTTAGAGGTTTTATAGGTTTAAGATGCCTGTATTTGTGTGTGAGTTTATGCTTTAAAATTGTGTAATGTGTTTACCTTTATCAATACGTTGCTCTCAGATCTAGACGAGTGCAGTTTCTCAGACTTCCTTTGTCAGCACACATGTGTGAACACACCAGGATCATTCTCTTGCGTGTGTCCGCCTGGATATTATGTGTACGAGGATGGAAGGAGCTGCGAAGGTATCAGTAAATGTTAATATTATGTGCTTCTTCTCTATGCATTGTGCACAATATTTTTAAATATTTCTTTCAACTTCTAGGTGCAATCGGGGGAAATTAATATATGAAAATGAAAATATGTCTTCACGTTTCAATGACACACACTCTCTCTCTCTCTCTCTCTCTCTCTCTCTCTCTCTCTCTCACAACTGCACATTGTTTTATGGGGTCGTTTCATAGACAAAATGGACGTAATTTTTATACTGTAAAATCTGCATCTTTAGAATGTTACCAAAATGACAATATTTCACATCTACTGCACAATTTAGCTTCTTTACATTGATTGTTTTGTTGTTATTTTTGCTGCTGCTGTTAATGATGATCATGATGATGATAACCTGACTCTCTTGTGTGTGTTTGATTTTGAAGATCTCAATGAATGTGAGTCTGGTAACAACACGTGTACAACAGCACAAGTGTGTTTCAATTTCCAGGGAGGTTACACATGTCTGGACCCTCTTAGATGTGATCCACCTTACATAGAGCTCAGTGACAAGTGAGTTTATGAATTCTGTGATAGAAAACTTGTTTGCTGACAGGAAGTCAGTCAGTTGACTTGTTGGTTTATTGTTGAACAGACGCAACATGTTGTTACATTTCTCTTTCTCTCTCAGTCAGTGCATGTGTTCTGCGGAGAACCCTGCATGTCGGGAAAGGCCCTTTACTATCCTGTACAGGCATATGGATTTGTCTTCTGGCCGCAGTGTTCCTGCCGATATATTTCAGATGCAGGCCACCACACGTTACCCTGGAGCATTTTACCTCTTTCAGATCAAGTCTGGCAACGATGGCCGAGAGTTTTACATGCGGGTGAGTGAGTGGGCTTCTGTCTATATCTGATGTCTGTTGTGAAACACTTGGACTACCATTCAAAGTGTTTTTTTTGTTTTTTGTTTTTTGTAATGAGTGCTTATATTCTCCAAGGATATATAAATTCTGTTATTTTTAATGTCCTATTCATTAAATAATCCTGAAGAAATGTGTCCAGGTTTCTACAAAAAAGTTATAGGACACACACACACACACACACACACACACACACGCAGTGTCAGACAATCTCATGTTATCCTTGAGAAGCTACAGAATAGTTAAAAAAAGACTTTAGATTTATAAAAGACTGATGAGCTGTACAGACTCTTTCCGAAAAAAGCTGAGCTCCGAGCATCGTGCATGGAGCTAAAATGTCACGTACGCGTAATCGCGCACAGACACACACAACACGTCATCGAATCACAGACTCTCTATTAATTCTGGTTAAATAATCTATGTTTGGTATAGAATCACTGATGAACACCTTTGGTTTTAATGAGAAAAAAACCAATACAATGGTGAATTTGAATCCAGAACCGAACCTCAGACACGCTCGCCGGACAAACTGTCATGTTTCTGATCAAAGTAATGCAGCCTTGGTGACCATACAGATTTCAAAAAATGTACCAACCCCAAACTTTTGAGGAGTAGTGGATATCTAATAAGGTGACCACTAGATGGAGCTGTAGGATTTCTGTGAAACTTTTTGTCAGAATTACTCTGGAGCCAAACCCCTATGTCTCCCTTAATGAATAAACTCATGAAACCAAAAAATAATTAATCTACAAAGAGAAAGATTGTTAAAATCGATGAATTAAAATGAATTATTTACTATTATTTTAACACCTGTGATGTTAAATGCAAAACAAATACTTTACCTGTCAACTTAACATTTTTAATTTGACCTTTTTTTCTTTTTCTCCACCAAAGCAAACCAGTAATATCAGTGCAACATTGGTTCTGGCCCGGCCCATTAAAGGACCGAAGACTATCGTTCTAGACCTAGAGATGGTTACCGTTAATAACGTCATCAACTTCCGAGGCAGTTCAATCATCCGCCTCACAATATTTGTCTCTGAACATCCATTTTGAGGCTTTACAAATGAACCTCGGACCTCTCACCTCTTCATCGCCCCCATACCTCCATCATGGACTTCCTGTTACTGCACTACCCATCAGGCAGCTGCATTTCTTCATATTTTTTTGTTCTGTGGTTCTGGACTCTCATGTGTTCATCACCCTCTCTGTCTGCTCTCTTGTGGGCAGAGCTTGTGTTGATCTTTGATATTTCATGATGCAGGTTTTTAAATGGGCTGCCTGGCTGTCGCAGTCACACACATGTACCCCTAAACAGAAGAATATTTATGTTGTGTTTCTTTTCTCTCGTTTATTTGTATTTCCCATGCATTTTCTTCCCCTAATTGCAAAATCTTTTTTGTAAAGCTGGATTTGTTTGTCGATACTCTTAGTGGCACCTGTGTCTCACTGTGAATGTGAGTTTTTGAGCGCACCTTTCATTAGCTCTTGACCTTTGAATACCCCAAACAATGAGAGAGCTGCTAGGCTTGCAAATGATACAAAATCTTTAAAGAAATATTCTAAATAACTCGGACAGGAGTCTGCAGTGTATCTTCAGCACCTGTTACCCAGGCAAGCCTCAGAATACGTCATTGGTTTGGCTTCCAATCATTGCATATGTGCAGAATTTCCTCTGTGTATCTGTTTTTTTATTTGACAGGTAAAGAGAGCCTGGTCAATCAATAAACAAAAATTTGATGACCTGAAACTTAGTTTGTTTGTTTTTACCTTTAGCAGATTTAGACTGATGCATAGAATGTTAATCATGGGCATTAAGTGATTATTATTAAAGCTGTAGTATGTAACTTTTTTAAATATTGTTTTAAAAAAAAACAAATCAGGCTAGTAGGCTATCACATGTGAGAATGCTGCAGGGGCCGGATCATTTATAGCCTTTTCTCACAACAGCTGCCTGGAATCAGACCTGGATTAACACAGTGTATCGACCACATTTGAAGTGAAATCGGAAAAAAAAAATAAGAGTAATAAAACACAGCCCAGTATTCCCCAGTATCTCTGTTTTGTATATTTAACAGTTAATTTTGTATCTGCATCTCTTCCAGCAAATTTATATAAATGCAAAACATGAAAAATATTTTTCTTTACATTATCCCCCCTATTGGCTGATGCCCCAGGGCACTCGTCCAGTCCCATCTATGGAAAATCGGGCCCTGGCTGGAATAATTAAACGTATCATTTTGATGACAGATTGTGGTTTTTTTTTTTCAGTTGGTCAGAACAAAAGGGGCAGATTTTACTTGTTTAGATGACATTTTCCGGTAAATTTTTTTATTTTGGTTATACTTCCAATACATAGAATCTGTGATTCCGAAGTACAGTATCCACACCGTTGATTGACTGACAGCCACAAATAGGCTACTCCTGAAAACATTGGATTAATTTGTGATGAGGAGCCAAGCCGATGCACAACCCAGATAAAGATGATAATTCTGCAAAGAACTGCAACTGTAGGTTTCAAACAGAGATGGCGACAAAGAGGCAAAATCTACAAACAACCGCTTTAACATTAATGTCTTAAAATTATATATATATTTAAAGGGAGGGACAAATTTTATATAGGGTTAATTTAGGATAATTATGGTGTTAGTCAGCTCAACTAGATGACCCAGTCATCTCTATAGCAAACTATGTCCCAATAGTGTATAGACTTGCACCGGCGGGCACTAGGACCCAACCGTAGGGAGAAGTTTTCTCGCTCACTGGAGGCTTCAGGCGCACCTGCTGCACTCGCGAGCTCAGAGATTTCAGCTCCTCGCGGACAGCAGCACAGGTATGTACTACATAATTCATTAAACGCAAACATAATGTTTTGGCTGATAGAGGAAAATAGCTTTAAGCTTTATTGTCGAAATAATTATAATTTTTTTGTGTTGTGTATTTCTTTAACTTTGGACTCCACGGGCACTTTTATAACCTACTCAGCCTTTTATTAAAACTGTGTGAGAAACTTTGTGCCCTTTCTTACTCATTTATTATGCTAATTCAAACATGTATTTTATGTATAGTTTGTAATGTTTTGTTTTGTTTTGCCCCTGATAGCCTACAAACTTTCAATTTTGCTATAGGTAATTCATTAGCCTATAAAACTGGGTGTTATAACAGGATTAAAACGTCGAACGTCTAATGTAAACTGAAATGGGCTACATTTTAATGAAATATGTATTGTGTTCATTTTCATTATCAATTACTTAGGTCTATTTACCAAGGACATAACAGTGTCAGTGAAAAATATGAGAAATAAAAAAAAAGAAATATGAAAAAACCAAGGCAAATATGACAAATTGAATGAAGTTGAACAAACTATTTCTATTCTGCATAATTTCCTTTAAAGTTTCGATCCTTAGCAATACACTGGAGATGGATGTTTTATTCTAAAAATAATTTATATCTCAATCATTTTCACCAAAATGTATTAAAAGCAGAACACGTGATGCAAATTACATTGTGTACAGAATTCTTTAGTGGACGGTTGGACGTCATCTAATTCTTTGATTACATTTTATTGTGATAGTCCACTGTGTGGACACTAACTACTACTAACTTTAAGTAATGTTGCAACTACATCTCAATTTACTCTCAATATAAGTAGAATGTTAGGTTACGGTTAGTAGAATACGTTGACATGTTGTTGCAAAGTTACTTAAAGTCAGTAGAATGTCTGTTGGGGGAACATTAAAATAAAGTATTAGTAGATATTAAGCAGACAGTCTAGTTGTGTAGTTACATATAGTTAGTAGAATGTCTAAAGTGGAAAGGAGTGCTACCAACTGTTTTTATGTGTTTGGTTTATGCAGATCCTCAACATGACAGAATGTATCAAAAACTGCTGCAGGACATTTACGTCCAAGGAGAACGAACCAGAGATTCAGAGTGAGTCTCTCTCTGCCTATCTTTCTCTCTTTCTCTCCCCATCACCTTCTCATTGTTCATTGTATTATGCATACGCACATATATCTATAAATATTAATGCATATATTAATTATGAAAGATGTATTTGTATATATGTTTTTAGTGATTAAGGTTCGACCTCCCGGTAAATTAACTGTTAAGTCTAAAGTGAAGAGGGATGTTGGCGTATCAGAGGATTATCTCCTGTCTAAACTGCCTCCAGACGGCCGGGAGGTTCCATTCATCATCCCAACCTTCAAACCCTCCTACATCCAGCCGAGAGGGGCGCAGTACTCTGGCTACAACATCGGGCAACAGAGTAAGCAGTAATACTCAGATGAGATTTATATGTTAATCACATCATTTTATATATTTTGTTTATTTTATAAAATCACAATTGTACAAATTTGATATGAATGATTTCAGGTGCCACAAGGAGCACTTATGCAGAAAGGAAGGCAGAGCTCGCAGGAGGCGGTCAAACGATGTATGACCCTGATTTGAGCTTAAACAGCAGTCATATGATCAGCTACGTGTCGCCAGGTTCACTGAGACGCCCCACTCTGAAAAATAGAACCAACAACAGCCCTGGCATAGGTGAGATACATTTAGATCTGCTTAAAACACAAAGCCAGATGTTATATGGGGCAGTTTTCCTTCTATTTATTATTGGTGCGTAATGTTTAAAGAGTGGATTTACTGTCCAATTTCACTTCCTCATAGCATAATTCAGCACTTACCTTCTCAGCATGTTACCTCAAATATGTATGTTCCTACACACCTGTGCATAATCCTTCTTTTTTATTCCTTCTCCTTCCCTTATTGTTCATGGCAGATTTGCACTGACAATGTCCCAGATCGTATTGTTAAGAGTTTACACATTAGCCACATTCCTATTGCTTTGTTTTCAGTGGCTGAGCATGACACAGTTGTTCATATCAAACTGATGAAGACATTTTAAATGGAATCACTTCTGTTGCATGAAAGAATAATCTGATGAACTAAATCAACCACTCTTCCTAAAATCAGTGAAATTATTTGTATCTTTTACTGGTTTAGAACACAGTGGCAAAGAGAGACTCAGTCTGTCCATGTTTGATTTGTCAAACCCTCAGGGCCATGTACAGGTAAGTTGTGTACACACACACACACACACACACACACACACACACACACACACACACACATGTTGGTCTATGTGGTTTACAGGGACTCTCCATAGGCGTAATGGTTTTTATACTGTACAAACCGTACTTTCTATCCCCTTACACTGCCCCTGCCCCTAAACCTACCCATCACAGGAAACATTCTGCATTTTTACTTTCTCAAAAAAACATCATTTAGTATGTTTTTAAGGCCATTTGAATTATGAGGACATTTGATATGTCCTCATAAACCACATTTATAGAGTAATACCAGTGTAATACCCATGTAGTTATACAAATTTGTGTCCTCATAAACCACATAAACAGGCTCACACACACACACACACACACACACACACACACACACACGTTTGTTTTTGTGACATATGGGGACATTCCATAGGCGTAATGGTTTTTATACCATACAAACCATATTTTCTACACACCTACACTACCCCTACCCCTAAACCTACCCTTACAGGTAAACTGCACAGTTTACCTCTTATTTCTAAAAAACTAAATTTTTGAAAAATTAGGACATGGCGAATGTCCTCATACGTCATCCTCTCCTTGTAATACCCATGTCATTATACACATCTGTGTCCTGATATGTCATAAAAAAACACAGACACACATTCCATGTTTCCATATTTTATGCAGACATTCCCTTGTGATTGTATACTGTTCAAACTGCATGTTTTGTAAGTTGTTTTCCTCATGGGGACCAAAATGGCCCAACAAGATCACACATTTCTGGTTTTACTATCCTGATATTTTGTCTCCACAGTAGAGAATACCTGAACCACACAAACACACACACCTCACTAAACAACCCATTCCATAAAACTGTAAAACTGCAGCTTTCATGTGCAGCTGAGAGCCCGTACACCTGTTCACACTTGAGTTATCATATTATTGCTATTATTATAATTGATTCCTGTTATGGCAAAGCTGAAATTTCAGCAGTCATGACTCCAGTCTTCGTTGTCACTTTATCCTTCAGAAATGTGTTGCTTAAGAAATATGTCTTATTACTTTCAATGTTTAAGATGGCTGCGTTGCTTAATATTTTTGTGGAAACCGCAATGCATTTTTTCAGGATTCTTTGGTGGATAGAAAGTTTAAAAGTTATATTAATTTCTTTGTATTAATTAAATATCTTTTTTTTCACTCTTACTGATTACAAACTTTTGAACGGTAGTTTATATCATGAAATAAAATAATTTGTTGTATTTCAAGAATAGATCTGCTATAAATGTAATATTTTTAATTCATTTAACATAGTTAATAGCTTAATTAATGACTTTAGTTATACAATTTCCATTCTTTGTCAGATCACTATCACCATTAAGAAATCTATGAATTACAAATCAGCAATGGCATTATTAAGCGTGAGTTTGAGTTGAGCTGGGTCAAGTTTTTATTATTGTTAAAGTTAAATAAAGAGTTAGTTTGTGGTCTTTTGCATTTGCATCAATCATAGCTGATTAAATTCCTGAATTAAGTGTGCTGTATATACACTGATACTTTGCTGTTTAATGATTGCCATGCTGTTGTTCAGTAACATTTTTTCCTCTCTTGTTCCTCCAAGCGTTATGATTCTGTATCCAGTGTCCAGAGCAGCACATCCTCGTTTCAGGATTCCTTTGGGAGCAGCCGTAGTCTAGGTAACCATTCATGACGAACACTGAAGTCGTAACCGCAGTCGGACGCATTCCAAAAGAACCCTCAAAGTTCCCTTCCAATACAACTCTCTGGAAAGGGTTCCGCTCTACTGTTACCTGGAATTTCCACTACAGTTTAATTTGTTTGGTTTTCCTTTTGTTTTTATTCAGGGTCTTTTGGACCCTTTATTTCTCAACAATCTTACTCCCTCTCTCCTCACCCCGTGTACACACACACAGACTCTCAAACACACAACACACACACAGGATAGACTCAGATCACAGCAGATTGTGAAATCGTAAAGGGCAGACACAGTAATTACTTCCAAATGTTTTCCCTGAGGTCCGTACTGGAACCTTGTACTTGTGTACTACAAGTCATCATATAACTCTCAGAATGTAGAGTGGATCTTAACACACAAAAAACACACAAAAAAGAAACTGAAAATATTTCAATATAACAAACATTTACCATTCACAGTAACATCTTTTTATATGGTAGGGTTCACACATATACACTGATTGACATGTGGACTATATTTTGGAGTGATAATATTTATATGTGTTTGCATAGAGTCCATCACTCTGTCTGGTGATGAGCGGGATCGTGAGCCGGGAAAAGTGTGCGTGCACCTGAAGTATGAGGAGGCGGTGGAGCAGGTGTGGATCACCTTAGTGAAGGTATGATTTCAACCAGGAGAGGCTTTGCTAGTCTACAACAGACCATTGTGTCCCATTTAGAGACCAGCTGAATGGAGCCTCTGTGTCGCTGTAAGAGACCTTTAACAAATGATCACATTTCCAACAAGCTATTTTGAATCTTTAGTTTTTACATAATTGAAAAATAACTATGTCTGTATCTGTCTGTCTTCGCCTCTTTATTTTACACATATTTTGATATCAAGGGTGTGTGGTGGTATACTGAAATCAAGCATCATAGTTAACAGACTGTATCTCATATTTCATAATGCTTATTTTATTGCTGTCAATTATTTTCTAATACAATTTTTTTTTTAAACTCCCTGGCTCCTTTTCCCTCTTCAAGAAAAATCCCCTTGTTGACATACAGTGGTTTTAGTGGTAATAAAAGCTCATAAACAGTAGGTCATGAAGCTTTCAGCCTTACTTACTGATTCTCAAATTCCCTTTTTGGTACTTTCTCTATAGTGTACAGACTTGAGTGTGTATACTGAAGGGATGGACCTGCAGAACATTGGGGTCAAAGGGGTCATCACCATGACGAAGCCAGTGCGATTTAAAAGCACAGTCAAGGAAGCATCAGCAGTGAGTAGAATCTAGCAGTCATAAAACTACAGCACACAAAATTCAATTGATTCAAGATTTCACTGATGATAATGAAGCGGTTAAAATTATTAGCATAGCTCAGTTAGCCCCTGCTGGTAAATGCTGGAACTACAACATATGCTTCTTTAAAGTGCCTTTCTCAATTTGACAGCCCAAAATTGGTGTGCCAAGCTTGTAGCATCATATACTAAAAAAGACTTGAGGCTGTGGTGCTAAAGGTGCTTCCAAAAGTATTGAGCAAAGAGTGTGAATACTTATGTACATGTGATTGCTTTTATTTTATTTTCTATTATAAATGTGCAAAGATTTCAAACAAACTTCTTTCATGTTATTATAGGGTATTGTTTGTAGAATTCTGAGGAAAATAATGAACTTGATCCATTTTGGAATAAGACTGTAACATAAAATGTTGAAAAAGTGAAGCACTGTGAATACTTTCTGGGTGCACTGTATATTAAGCAGAACAACTGTTTTCAATATTGATAATAATACAAATGTTGAAAATTCAGCTTTTATCAGATAAAATAAATTACATTTTAAAATATATTACAATATAGAATTATTTTTTAATGGCAATACTATTTCCCAATATTACTGTAAAAAATATATTTAAAAAGAAATTCTGAACCCAAACCCATATTTTTTTCCCTATTGAGATGAATCATAGACCCCTTTGATCGGACACAAATAGTTTATTGGCTGTTACAGAGTTATAGAGAGATAATTCCCACACGAGTAGAGCATGCAGTATTGTTTTATTTTATTGTTTTAGTATCTGAATATATTGTCTTTTTCTCTTTTAGGACACTGTCTTCATGGAGACATTTGTGTTCACTCTGAACTTAGAGCAAATCCGCAAATCAGCACTGGTTCTGCGCCTGCAGGCTCACACATCACGTAAGAGGACACTGGGAGAGTGTGTATTATCTCTGCGAACCCTCGGACCGCAGGAAACAAAGCACTGGCTGGAGTTCAAGCCTCACTCTAAAACACATGTGAGTCCTCACCTGCTACATCTCATTGTGACCGTATGGCTAATCTTAAAGGTAGGGTAGGTAAGAATGATATAAAACACTTTTGTCCAAATTTGCTTAAACTTTCTTTATATGTTAATACATAATTAAAATGTAAGTACTCTGAAAAAGAGAGTATAAAAATCAACAATAAACACCGCTCAATATTTTCGTTTGGGACGAAACAAGTGATTGGCTTGGGCGACTGCCACTCTCTCTCGCTACCATGGCAACCACCGTTTTCGCTACAGGTTCTGCCCACACATGCACGCACCCCTAGGGAGAGCAAAAACATTCAAAATGCACGGTGCCAGGTTTTGCAGTCAGCAAAGGCAAAAAAAAGGAAGACAGTAGGCCTACAAGTAAAGGAAACGCACAAAAAGTCTTTGGATAAACAAAGAAATCAAACGCGAGTAAATATCAGCGTGGCTTTCCAATGATGTCGAGAACTGAGGGACCTAAAGGGGATGAAAAACGACTCATTGCTGGCTGTATTTCTGCTAGACAGGTAATCTTTCATTTTGATTATACATTTTTTCAGTTTATGTTTTCATGAAGCATGTATCACTAGCACATGAAGCTGCCTAATATAGCTAACATAACATTACTTAGCATAAAGTTACAATATTATAGACTTAGCCATTAGTAGAGATGATAAATACTCAATATATCTAGTTCAAGTTGATCGCTGTCGTGTTGAATTTCGAAAATTTAACTTTAGATAACAAAATGCATGTGTAAAAGCTAGTACACCGCATCCAGGAACTTTTTTTAGAACTAAGTTAGCTTTATCTACTACTAATCAACAATAGCGTGACAAGCCAGACCCACATCAAGATGTTTGGTCTGGAAACTCACCATTGACAGGGCTCAATCCGAGGGGTGGAATAAACGGTTGTCTTTCAAACTCCCTCTGCACGCGATAGGATAGTGCTACAACCAACCAGAGCAACGAAGGTGAAACAGAGCTTGTTGATAGATTAAACATTCACCGTATCCGGTCGGCAAAACTCTAAACACATCTTCCCTTCTTAAGAATGACTTCAGTGCCGTTCTTTGTTCTTTTCTCAGAGAAAAGCTCAACTCCAAGAAAAGTTTACTAATTTAAGTTTACTAAAGTTTTACCAATCACGATGTGATTGGCCCGGCAAGAGTTTGCCATTTACAGCTCAGAAGAGTATTAAGAGAAGCTAGACGACACTCGCGGGCAGATAAGATTTGCTGCCGCTAGGGTGCTAAATCAACAATGCTTTCATCATGGAAACTCTCACATGCAAAACACAGTATATATTATGAATCTTACACGAAATTCATCTTCACCACAGTATAACTGATGTTATTGGAAACATTTTTTATCAATGCTACCTGTTTTTTAGCCTAGAAATCTAGACGCACCCTAGCGGCAGCAAATTTAATCTGCCTGCAAGTGTCGTCTAGCAACTCTCAATACCCTTCTGAGCTGTATTCCCCCAACTCTTGCCGGGCCAATCACATCATGTATATCGGGCGGCGGGCGGGGCCATAATGACGACGGACGAGTTGCGTTTGCTTGCTTCTAGTAAACACAGAAACTGCCGAACGGCGGTCTTTCGAATCAGCTCTGACCACGACTCTGGAAGACTTGGAGTTGAGCTTTTCTCTGAGAAAAGAACAAAGAACGGCACTGAAGTCATTCTTAAGAAGGGAAGATGTGTTCGGAGTTTTGCCGACCAGATACGGTGAATGTTTAATCTATCAAGGAGCTCTGTTTCACCTTCATTGCTCTGGTTGGTGTAGCGCTATCCTATCGCGTGCAGTGGGAGTTTGAAAGACAACCATTTATCCCGCCCCTCGGATTGAGCCCTGTCTATGGTGAGTTTCCAGACCAAACATCTTGATATGGGTCTGGCTTGTCAGGCTACCTGTTTTTAGCTTTGCCTTATAAATATAACTAGCTCGTTACCGAATTAAACAAAAATATATTTTAAACTTTACCAGTATCGGTATTCTAGCTTGAGAGTGAGTACTAAAAGACGTCTTATTTGTTTATATTCATACTGATAAAGTTAGATTTTTTATTACATGTGATTCTGACATGATGTCACATGCACACTGCTCGTCTGATGGTAAATAAAGCATCTTCCAGCTGAGCGGTCGGTGAAGTGTGTTCATGTGTTTTGGGGGCGTGGCTTTGGAAAGAGCCCAGAAGGGAGAAGGTGGAGTGAATGGAAATAATGAGCTGTCTTTAAAACATTCGTGAGAGGTCTACAGACACTCAAATTTTATACTTTCTTTTTTAGAGTACTTACATTTTAATTATGTATTGATATAAAAAAATATTTAAACAAATTTGGAAAAAAAGTTTAGCCTACCTTTAATGTTCTTTCCCTTACAGGTTCTTCCTGATTTTGACTGTAAGATTTGAAAAAAATCTTAAACCTCCCCCTACAATTACCCACAATAACTACTTTAAAGGGGGGGTGAAATGCTGTTTCATGCATACTGAGCTTTTTACACTGTTAAAGATTTGGATTCCCATCCTAAACATTGATAAAGTTTAAAAAACTAATCTTGGACGTTTGATGGAGTATTTCTGTGTCAAACATACTACTCCTTCCGGTTTCTCACAAGTTTCGGAGAGTTTTTTTTGAGTATGGCTCGGCTTGACGTCAATAGAGCGGAAGGTCCTTGTATGGGCCGTACGGGCTCTTCTCCCAGTAGGGTGCGCTCGCGCGTGACTAGAGCGAGAGAGGAAATGCACGCCCATAAACACTCTCTCAGGTGCAGATCCAGTCGTCGTTGTAGTCCGCGCCGCGCTCCACTTTATTTCTATGGGTGACATCAAGCGACTTCAACGCTTCAGCACAGCATTTTGGGAAGGCAGCGCTGCATTTGAACCGATTTGAACACAGAAATGACGGGAAGCTTCACAACATCGCTTCAGTCGCATCGCAAAGTGGATCTCCACCGTTCACTGCTGTCAGGACTTTACCAAATCATACCAAAGAAGTGTGTTTTTGACGGAGCGGTCCCAGCGAGAAAGGTTCGGTCCTGCTTTGGAAGCAGCCGGTGAGTAAAACTGCTTCAAATATCTATGCTGTTGGCTATCGTCGCGTGAGTAAACATCAGTAAACGACACGATCGCGTGCTTCGTCATTCAAATGCGCTAACGGTTAGTCCATTGTTGTTCTGTATAACGTTACACTAGTCTGACGTGCAAAACCGGTTTGCTTGCTACTGCTAATGTTAAGTCGCATACAACAGTCCATAAACCGAATCATGTCCTCATAAACTGCGAGTAAAGACATACAAATGTTGACAGGCCACTAAATACAGTACATACCATAGAGACGGACGTCCTGCTGTTGCTGTTTCTCCTGTTCAATTTATTTCAGCCTCCGAATGATTCTGGATCATATATCTATTAGCTGAGATCAATAGCCATGAATTTCTCCACGCTTGAGGACGTCACTGCTTTGCGCTCTTCATTCTTTAGCTCCGCCCACACGATACGCCTCCAGGCGCTCTGTTTTTTCCGGAAAGACTCGGTACAGCCTATATTTCTTTTATAAATATAATAAAACTAAAGACTTTTCGGAGATATGAAGGATACAATACTACTCTATAGGTACTCAAGATTGACATGAGATTGACTGAAATTGAGTGTTTCACCCCCCCTTTAAATAGCTGCTGCTACTCTAATGTGATATTCAGGTCACTGGGGCTGAGACAAACAGACTGAGCTCTCAGAGAGGAAGAAATCAATATACTGAAACCAGCTCTTTCAATGCCATTTCAAAACCCTTAAAATGCTCCTAAACTTTGTTTTAAAACCCACAGAAACTAAATGTTTACTGTAATTTTCCAAGCACTGTGAACAAATACAAATTGAATTGAGAATACCCTTTAAATTCTTGATTTTGAGATTGTTTTAAGAAATGCTTTTATTCAGCAAGCACTCATTTAAATTGATCAAAAGTGCCAGCAGAAACATTTATAATGCTGCTAAACATTTCAAATATATTAAAAATATTTAGCACAGTTATGTTACTGTTATGCCATATATATGCCAACTATTTGCTGTTTCTGCCAGCTATTACTTTGTTCTTTTAGTGAATGTTTAAAATAAAGTACCTGTGTGCTTGCTTGTGTGTACGCAACTAAAATCCAAACTTAACAAGGACAATTGCTTTTTTGAAGTACAAAATCTTTTTTCACTAGTGGGGTGTTTGAAATGGACTGAACTGTGTTCTACTGACCTTCATTCTGGAGTAGAGTTTAGTGGAATCAGGTCAAGAGGACTTTTTTTTTTCAAATCAGTAATGGCTGTTTGTGTGTTACTGGGTTAGAAATTGGTTTGTGTCTCAAATATAAATCATTGAACAAGTCGCAGCAGGTAGTCTGCCCTAAAACACACACACACACACACACACACACACACACACACACACACTGTACATAGCAGCTAAACCTAACAGGGATTGTGTGTGTGTTTCTGTAGGTGTGTCACGCTGAGCTTCAGCTGGCCTTGTGCTTCCAGCCAGTGAGCAGTCGAATGCAACTCCAGATCCTTAGTGCTCAAAACCTACCGTCATCTTCCTCACCACTCACACAGAGTGAGTCCTATTATGCCTTTTTTACATTTACTGATTTGCTTACTTTGTAATGTGTCTGTTTGAGCATTAAAAAGTTTATGGCAATTTACAAAATCCACTCCACTCCAATATTCCTCATTTAACTGATTCTCACCCAAGGCATACACAAATGAAAAGGGGCTGAGGCCTGGTAGAATTGTGTTATGGTTATGCTCAGTGTGACATTTCCAAAACCAATAGCAACACACTGGTACAGCCAACCAATCAGTGCTCATTGTGTTTTTTGGAAAGAGGGACTTAATAGAGACAGAAGGGTGCGTCTAAATCAGCTCCCTAGTTTAGTAGTCAGGGCACTGATCAGAGAGTCTCACTCGCAGAATCTTTAGTTAAAGTTCTCTCTTAACCACTTCAGCTCTGCACCCCCTCTTGGACCCACCGGTGGGTCCAAAATTGCATCATCATAATCTTTTAAAAAAATCTATAACTTGCGCACCACAAAACTAGACATATATGGTATCATTTGAAAGATTATAACCTCAGCTTTCTTAATAACCCAATAACTTCTGCATTTATATTACATAGAATAAAATAATACGGTCTGAATTCGACCCCCCCGCAACGACCACCCCTTGAGAAAATTATGCAAATAATATAAAATTTCATATTTTTATCACACAAACACACCTAAAATAGACAAGTCATATATCAAATGAAAGCTATCGGCCTCAGGAATATCGGTTAATTTCACCGATCCAATAATTTACAGTAAATATATTATCAAAAGAATATGTTGATGAAATGGACATTCTCTTTAGGTTTCTTTGTGAAGGTTGACTTGCTGAGTGAGGGCAAGTTCTTACTGAAGAGGAAGACAAAGGCGGTGAAGTCAACTGGGGGACATGTTCAATGGGAGGAGGTGCTTCACTTTCCTATCACCAATCAGGACCAGAATCTGCAGCTGGCAGTCAAACTCTACAGCCGTGGCTCTGTTCGTAGAAAACACCTGCTCGGACAGGTTAGTTTGGAGCAAAATACATACTACAACACACTACATTTACATACATCACGCAAGCGCAACTCTGTCGTCATTCTGTTAAGCCCCGCCCACTGACTTGTGATTGGCCTGACCAGAGTTTGGCGTTTACAGCTCAGAACTGTATTGAGAGTTGCTAGACGACACTCGCGGGAAGATTAGATTTGCTGCCACTAGGGTGCGTCGAGATTTATAGGCTAGTAATCAATAAATGAGTTATTTCACCATTAGTAATACATTAACTCATGATTATCTGTGCATTAATTAAGCATGAATTAGTGCACCCATATTGTAAAGTATTACCATGTCTTCATGTCTTTCTTTCTTCAGTAGATAAGAAATTAGAGTTTTTGAGGAAAACATTCCTGGATTTTTCTCCATATAGTGGACTTTCATGTTGTACAATTGTGGTACAATGGGTTGAAGTTCCAAATTGCCGTTTCAGTGCAGCTTCAAAGGGCTCTACGCTATTCCAGCCGAGGAATATGGGTCATTTTCTAAAAAATATAAAAAATGTATATACTTTTTAACAAACGCTCTTGCTCTGATCTGCAATGCACTACGCATTACATCGTCAGGTTGGAAAGGTCATGCATGACGAATGCAAAAGTACCAATCAAGTGTTGATAAAGAGAACGTGCAAAGACTAAGTCAAACCCCCCTCACATAAAAGGCAAAGCAATGATGTCAGACGATTTTAAAGTTGGAAGAGAAAATAAGATGGAGTTTTTCGCCCTACCACGATATTTCCGCCTACGTCACACGTGACCTTTCCAAACGTGATGAAGTAATACATGGCACATGATTGCAGATCAGGACAAGAAGAGCATTTGTGGTTAAAAAGTATATTTTTTAGACAATCACTGATCGTCTGAGATCGCGTACAGCCTTCAAATTATTTTACCCCACTTTGTGGAGAAAAATCCAGGAGTGTTTTCCTCAAAAACCTTAATTTCATTTCAACTTAAGAAAGAAATACATGAATATCTTGAATGACGTGGGGGGTGGCTAAATTATCAATACATTTTAATTCTGAAGTGAACTACTCCTATAGCCCCACAGAAGCATATTCCATAAGTTACAGTATGTATTCCTTCATTTTTAGGTTCTCTTAGGATTTGACAGCAGTTCTCCTGAGGCAGTGGAACAATGGAGGGATTCCATGACTAATCCTGAAAAAGTGGTGACGTCATGGCACAGAGTTAGTCGACTCTAATGAGAGAGGATGAAGAAATTAGATTTGCGAGCCAAGTGGATTTTGAATGCAACTTCCAAAAAAAGCCCCCTTTTTATCTTTGATTATTTATGTTTATTGTAGGTATGAAATGGGTTTTCTGGGGAGGAAATCGCTCCAAATGAGTTGCACCTTCTGCAGATCCTATAGCTAATCATGTGTTAAAGCTGTTTGTAGATTTAACATTCTCCAATGTGTACTGGTGTATGTAACTTTGAGAACATGCTTATTGTCTATGTACAACATAAATAGCACAGGAACAGGAAACATACAAAATACCATAGTGTGCAATAAAATGTATTATTCAGAGCTCTACAAATGCCAGCAACATGGCCAAATAAAGAGCAGACTTTATTTGGTCGACTTTTTATGCAGAATTCATTAATCAAGTATTATGTTCAGTATTCTTCTCCACCAACTCCATAAAACTGCAGTTAATATCAATCTGTTCTCTGTCCACAGAGATATTTGCATTTTCTGAGATGATTATTTCATTTTCGCTAGCTCTTGGGAAGAAGAGAAACTTGTTATAAAGTGCAGAAAAAAACTCTGTTTAGATGGGTTTAGGTTACATTCCCATTCAAATGGAATTCAATCCTTCAATTTGTTCCCCTCTTTCCTTTCATGGGCAAAAGAAAATGGGAAAGGCTGCAAGAGAGTGCAACAAAGAGGCTTTTGTTAACACATTTCACTTCCCTGCATCCTTTGTGCTGCCCTTAATTCAAGGTGACCTAGGCTATAACTTTCTAGGCCATAAGAATTTATTTTTGCACAGGTGACACTAGCTTTTTTATGAGTGTTCATTGTATTCATGTTTAAGTACATTGTGTTAAGTAATGCTGTAGTTCAGTGCACATGTGATATTATGTAAGACAGATATTTAAAAAGCAAATATTTTCTTTGCATCGACTGTATTTTGTGCTCTTTCACAAACATTGTTTGATCACAGTCTGTCATCCTGATGTTACTGAAGAAAAAAAGAGATAAAATTGCTGAAAAAATAGTATGATATTGTAATGGGACTTTTTGTCTGTATATGTTCACAATAGACACTTTAATTTATTTTTTATATAATTTGACAAATGTATGAGTTGATAACAGTGTATGGTAATTTATTGGCTCGTTCTCCAAACCCAGAGGAAACACTATAAACAGATAAAGGTTGTTTGTGTGGCTTCGAGTGCCTCTCTGATTATGCGGCTCTTTTAAAGGCCTTTAACAGGTTCTTCTACATCCGGGTTTGATTTAATTTACGTCATAATCTTCGGGATCGCTGTTTGAACAGAGTTAATGGTTATTTCTGAAGACACACCCCCAGCACCCTGCAGCTGATCTTTGTGTGTGAAGGTATTTGTGTAATGTTTCGTATCGATAGCAACCATACAATCAATTACAAAAAAATTTAATATAGAATATCAAACACCCAGAGTCAAGACACAAAATAAATAATAAAATGAATAGAAAAGTCAATATGGCAGGAATGTTTTTGAATGTATGTTGTGTCAGTCTCTGCACTCACCCACAACAGCTGTGACCATGAGGGCTGTGTGCTTTTGTTTGTCCGTTGTTTCAATTAAAAGTGGATCAGCAGGTCCAGGATTTTAGCTCAGTAACCAGGATCTGAAATCCTCCCAAACTTAACACAATTTACACATCTGCATCACAACACCACTATCTCTCCTACAATCTCATTTACAATAACACACACTAACACACACACAACACACACACACACACACACACACACACACACACACACACACACACACACATATATATATATATATATATATATATATATATATATATATATATATATATATATATATGGCTTTGCTGATCTGAATATTCCATATAGCTACTGTGATATTTTTGTAAATTTAAAGATACAGAACGTTTTTTGTAAAGGTGAATAGAATATACAGTTTGTACAGTATAAAAATAATGTCAATGGAAAGTCCACATGTGTGTATTTCCTTGTAAACCCTATATCATAGGGAGAAAATGTCCCCAAAAAAATGGCATTACCCCAAATCCTTGGCTACTTGGTGACATTTTTGGACCCCAGGAAAACAGCTAATCACTTAGATTAAATTGAGACTAAAATGTAAAAATGCAGAAAGTTTCCTGTGATGGCAGTATAAAATTAATTATGCATATGGGAAGTCCCCATAAAACATGGAAAACCAACGCGCAGTGTGCGTGTGCGTGTGCGAGTGCGTGTGCGTGTGCGTGTGCGTGTGCGTGTGCGTGTGTGTGTGTGTGTGTGTGTGTGTGTGTGTGTGTGAGTGTGAGTGTGTGTGTGCGTGTGCGTGTGCGTGTGCGTGTGTGTGTGTGTGTGTGTTCATGTTTTTACCTCGATGTGGACTTTAACCTTTTGCACACTGAATCATGGGGACTTGTGTGGGAACCCAAATCGAGGTCCCCATGAGGAAACTCTAGCTTATATAGGAAACTATAGCTCATACAGAAACAGTTTTTGAACTAATTTTTTGAAAATAAACTGCAGCAAGTTTTGTATGATGGGTAGGTTTAGGCCTGCAGTTTAGTATACAGTATTATGTCTATGGAGAGTCCCCACAAATAGGCTATAGGCTTACTAAACCGGACGTGTGTGTGAGTGTGTATTAACCAAGTAGTGTTATCGGGTCTAAATTGCTCATAGGCCTACACAAGAAAACAATTATACCTTAAAACAATAATTTATTTTACTAAATGAGATTGTGACTTTTTCAGATGATTCTCAGAAAATTTCCCCACAAATTATTAACAAAACAAATAAACCACTACATAGGCCTACACAAGTGCTGCGCGACATCACCATCTAGTGCTAGACAGTAGAAGTGTAGGCTAAGTGAACAACGAAGAAGGTGACCGAGGTTTGGCCGTGTTCCCGCCATAATTTACCATCCTTAATTCATGTAGAAACATGTATGGCCGATGATTTCCAAGTGATCAACACTCAAAATTGTGTAAGAATGTCTCGGTTTAAATGTCTGCCTGCTGGCAAAATCCAGTTTTAACTATGTCGAAATATGTTTACTTTTGTAAATAAAAATGTATAGTTCCAAAAAAGTGTTTTCACAGTGATTTCATAGACATAGAAGAACAATTTTGGTTCCCCAAAAAACCTTTCAATTAACAGTTTTTAAAAGAACCATTTTTTTAACATAAAAAAGAACATATAGGCTGTATATATATATATATATATATATATATATATATATACACACACAGGTCCTTCCCAAAAAATTAGCATATTGTGATAAAAGTTCATTATTTTCCATAATGTAATGATCAAAATTAAACTTTCATATATTTTAGATTCATTGCACACCAACTGAAATATTTCAGGTCTTTTATTGTTTTAATACTGATGATTTTGGCAAACAGCTCATGAAAACCCAGAATTCTCAAAAAAAAATAGCTTATTTCATCCGACCAATAAAAGAAAAGTGTTTTTAATACAAAAAAAGTCAACCTTCAAATAATTATGTTCAGTTATGCACTCAATAGCCTACTTGGTCGGGAATCCTTTTGCAGAAATGACTGCTTCAATGCGGCGTGGCATGGAGGCGACCAGCCTGTGGCACTGCTGAGGTGTTATGGAGGCCATGAGGCTTCGATAGCGGCCTTAAGCTCATCCAGAGTGTTGGGTCTTGCGTCTCTCAACTTTCTCTTCACAATATCCCACAGATTCTCTATGGGGTTCAGATCAGGAGAGTTGGCAAGCCAATTGGTCAGTAAACCATTTACCAGTGGTTTTGGCACTGTGAGCAGGTGCCAGGTCGTGCTGAAAAACAAAATCTTCATCTCAATAAAGATTTTCAGCAGATGGAAGCATGAAGTGCTCCAAAATCTCCTGATAGCTAGCTGCATTGACCCTGCCCTTGATAAAACACAGTGGACCAACACCAGCAGCTGACATGGCACCCCAGACCATCACTGACTGTGGGTACTTCTTGACACTGGACTTCAGGCATTTTGGCATTTCCTTCTCCCTAGTCTTCCTCCAGACTCTGTCACCTTGATTTCCGAATGACATGCAAAATTTGCTTTCATCCGAAAAAAGTACTTTGGACCACTGAGCAACAGTCCAGTGCTGCTTCTCTGTAGCCCAAAAGTGGCTTGACCTGGGGAATGCGGCACCTGTAGCCCATTTCCTGCACACGCCTGTGCACGGTGGCTCTGGATGTTTCTACTCCAGACTCAGTCCACTGCTTCTGCAGGTCCCCCAAGGTCTGGAATCGGTCCTTATCCACAATCTTCCTCAGGGTCCGGTCACCTCTTCTCGTTGTGCAGCGTTTTTTTGCCACACTTTTTCCTTCCCACAGACTTCCCACTGAGGTGCCTTGATACAGCACTCTGGGAACAGCCTATTCGTTCAGAAATTTCTTTCTGTGTCTTACCCTCGTGCTTGAGGGTGTCAATGATGGCCTTCTGGACAGCAGTCAGGTCGGCAGTCTTACCCATGATTGCGGTTTTGAGTAATGAACCAGGTTGGGAGTTTTTAAAAGCCTCAGGAATCTTTTGCAGGTGTTTATGGTTCAGGTTTTCATGAGCTGTATGCCAAAATCATCAGTATTAAAACAATAAAAGACCTGAAATATTTCAGTTGGTGTGCAATGAATCTAAAATATATGAAAGTTTAATTTGTATCATTACATTATGGAAAATACTGAAAATAACTTTATCACAATATGTATATATATATATATATATATATATATATATATATATATATATATATATATATATATATATATATATATATATATATACTCTTAAAATAAAGGTTACTTTTTTAACGTCCGTTAAATCTTTATATTCCACAAAATGTTATATATATATTTTGTGGAATATAAAGATTTAACGGACGTTAAAAAACTAACCTTTATTTTAAGAGTAGCTTATAGGCTATTTTGTTGTTTGTGAGTCCGTGTACAAAATAGCCTAATATGCTGAAAAAAACGTGTCAGCCATTTCAAGTATTTAATTAGGCCTACATCCTACAATTCTGACCTTGAAGTCTTTCAAAAAAGACCTAGGCCTAATTTGGACTAGTGGAACAAAATGTTACAAGATTGTCAAAATGAAATGTTTTTATTTTTATTTATTTCCATCGCAAATTTGCACCGCCATAGCAACAAACATCCGGTCACTGAATTGATAAATCCAACCTGAACAATGACTCAGTCTGACTGCGTCTGTCTTGGTGACTCATAGGCTACCCCGTCCCATTGGACTTTACAAACTGTCTGTGGATTATCAAAAATAATCATATATTTAGGCAAATTCTATCGGACTTTCGTCAGTCGAATAATTTCGAAGTCCGTATTATTCAATTATTTATCTAATTTTTAATGAATTTAATTCTTATCAATCCCACCGTCCACGCCCAGGCGCAGTTGCTCAGTGTTGATTGTGGGGGGCGCCGATAGGATGTGATGTTGCTCAATGACGCACATTCTAAGGAATTTCTGCGGCAGCTATAAAACACCTGAAGCGCTTTTACCTGTCTAGTGAATGGTAGACACTGGTGAAGTTAACATGGGCACTGAGTCAGAAAATAGCAGCGTCCTTAAAGAGGGTTTTTTGGTGAAAAGGGTGAGAGAAACTCGTTTGATTTTTTTTATCCATTCACATGCAAATAAATTCCCAATTTTACTGGATTATTAATAAATTATGTTCTTTTTAGGGCCATGTGGTTCAAAACTGGAAAGTTCGATGGTTTGTACTTAAATCGGACAAACTTCTGTATTATAAATATGAAGGCGGCAAACGGGATTCCTGCCATCGAGGGACGATCCACTTGATTAACTGCAGAATCACCTGTCCTTTCCTGGAGTACGAAAACAGACCGGTAAGTGAGCACAAAGTATTACATTAACAAATATTATATGAATTAAAGACTGTCTGGATATTCATAGCCATAAATATGCTGAACGTTTCCCCACAAATGTTTTCGCACACTGTTGCTACATCATTTAAGTAGCCTACAATATTAAAACTGATAATGTATTTTTTATGTTAAAAAATGTATAATGTGTATAACTGATCATCACAAAGTTATAGGCTAATGCAATATTCGCGTTTAACAAAGCAGCCTAGTCTGTGCTTTTAAAGGGATAGTTCAACCATGAGGTCACCCAGAAGTAAAATTCTGTCATAATTTACTCACCCTCAAGTTGTTCCAAACTTGTATAAGTTTCTTTCTTCTGCTGAACACAAAAGAAGATATTCTGAAGAATGTTTGTAAGTTGTAAGTTTGTAAGTTACATTCTAAAGTAAGGCATTAGAATAGCCTTTTGCATTATAGCTTAGTTACTTCTTATGGAAAGTGACATAGCTTATTAATTAACATTATTATTTAACATTCAACATTCAATTGGTTGCATCCACAGTCTAAACAGATTTCATTAGGGAGTAGTTTATCAGTGGTCTGCTTCAAATTACACCTTGAACACTAAACCAAACACTGGGAGTGTCAGTGATTTAAATGTTCATAGCCTCAGGTCATGCTTCATATGAATTAACCTTTCATTATTTTGTTTAGCATTGCTCACATGTACTAGCATGTCAGGAACAAAGCTTTTATTTCTCCCAGTAAATCTTTGCAATGTTTTTGATATTTCATATTGTGTAACAGCTGCAGTCATTGCCCGTTTCAGAGAGATTAAGTTTGAAATGTTTGTGGCAATTCCTTTTATATGCTTTCTTCTGATGCAAAAAGTGCTGCACTTTCTACCAACAACTTACATTTTTTAGGTTGGGACTGAAGGCTGTTGTCATATTAACCACATTTTACACCCTGTAGTTGGTGCTGAAGCTGCTGACCAACACTGCAGAGGAGCACTTTCTGGAGGCTTGCATGAGGGAGGAACGTGATGAATGGGCTGAGGCGATTGGTGCAGCAATACAGAAGCTCAACCCACATGATGCACAGACCCTTTCCCCATCCCAAATTAAAGGTTCTACATCACTCCAGCTTCACAATGTCAACCTCAGGTAGCAATGAGTGCAGTTTGTCAATATATGTGAGTATGTGTTTGTGACTCCATATCTAACTGTGTATCTATATATCAGTCAGGTGGTGGACTCCATGTATGATGTGCACAGTGGTATCCGGCTATGCAGTCATGTTGAGCAGGGCAGCTCTTATACCAACTGTTTCTCAGGTCAGACACTCAAAAACACAAAGCATTATTTAAAAAAATGGCATTGTCTCTTGATAATGTTAATGTTTGTGAATGCTGCTGTTTAAAAGTTTAGAGTTGGTAAGAGTTTTTAAAGGTTTTTGAAAGATTATGCTCACCTGCATTTATGTGATCATTATACAGTAAAAACCGCAATATTTACAGTAAAATACCTACTTTTTACTCCACTCTTCAGTGTAAAATGAGCCATCATTCTGATATGAGTTTTAGTTCAAAAGAAAGGCATTAATTTGAAATAGTATTTTGCTATTTTTTAAACAAAATAGGCTTTACTGTCAATTTATCCTTGCTGAATAAATGTATAAATTTCTATCAATAAAAAATTTATCAATTCTATCAATAAAAAAATTCTATTAATAAAAAATATCTTACTATCCATTAACATTTGAATAGTAGTGCCAAATGTACAAATGCGTATCCCTTTCCTTTTTAGTCGTCATGATTTTGTCAAGGAACAACATTCCTGTCTAAAAACGTAGTCCTAACCTTATACCTACCCCTAAATCTTACCCTACCAATAACTTATCCCTAAAATCAGAGGGAAAGATAGGCGTCAGTCTTATTGTAAGCCTAAACCTGACATTAACTATAAAGCTACACTTCAAATCTGATTGGTTGGTTGTAACGTTGTTCCAATATCAACAAGGATGTTGATCCAGGATCATGTTCTACTTGGTGAAATCATGTTCACCTACCTTTTAGACATAATATCAACAGTTACTTTGTCCATTTTTTTCTTCTGTCAGTGAGTTACTTGGTTTAGTCCTGAAAGAATTAGTCTCTTTGAAGCAATCTGTTGAGTGAATAATTAACTCATAAAGGCAGTCACATGTCGCCATCTACTGGTGATACAATATGACCTGCAGAAAGAGTCATTGTGTACTCACTTTACACTGTTTACACTTTACTGATCCAGTACTGTTGGTCTATATTTCACGAGTTCATACTTAAATCTGATTAAATAGAGTAAAGTTTATGCGTATTTGGCTTGCTGTCTGGGGAGGGCTCCGGGCTCAGATTTTTAGCCCGAACCCAGAGTAGCTAAATCTGCTCCACTCGTGTTTAATTAGGATTAATTTTAGGTTATGTTATCTGACGTACTCCACTTGTTTAATTTGTTTTGATTATCTGCCGTGTTCCATTGTTAATTAGGATTAATTATCTGAATGTGCTCCTCCTGAAATTTGTTAATAAAACATAACATAATCTTTGTTCAATTGTGTGTATGTATGTGCAGGCTCAGCAGTGGTGGATTGGCTTGTGTTTAACAAGCTGGCTTTGACCCGTGTGGAGGCAGTAACATTAGCCTCTGCGCTGCTGGATGAAGCTTCCCTGCGTCCAGTCGGGATCAGGAGCGCAGACGCTCTCCGTAACGCTGCTCTAGGAGAACAGTTCCTCGATGATTCCACTGCACTCTACTGCTTTGTATGTTCCCAAATCTCTTTCTTTTTGATTTGTTCTCTACTGCTCAACTCTTTTGTAATCATATTATATACTAGATATAAAAATAATATGTCCTAATTAATCCGAACAAATATGATTTCTCGAACAGTCCCAAAGCTTCCAGAAGAGAGGCAGTGTAAAATCAGAAAAGTCTCGGTCTGCGGTGGAGCTGAGCGGAAAGGTGGTTAAGAGAGGTTACCTGCTCAAACAGGTGAGGACCCTGCTATAAGTGGAGTTTTCAATTGAAATACACTTGTTTGTGATGTTAGCGGTCTTGTGTGTTTACTCACCTGTTTATTTGTGTCAGGGGCACAAGGTGAAAAACTGGAAGGTAAGATTGTTTGTTCTGAGGGCCGAGCCTGGTTTCCTGCACTACTATGACCCCAGCAAGGTGAGAAGAATGCTGGTGCAATTTTACAGATTTACAAGTACATTTATGCTGAAGCCTGAAGAAATCATGTGATGGCTATTATTGTACTGACTTGTTTACTTCCTGATGGGCACCTTTCTCAGGATGACATCACTCCGGTTGGCGGTATATCTCTGCGTGGCTGTCTGGTGTCTGCCCTCGATGATAACGGCACACCGTCAGGTGAGTCAAACTTTTGTCTCTTCTGTGGAAGTCTCTGAGGTGTGATGTTTACCCGTTCCCACAAATGAATATTTACAAAATAATCACACATATTTATTAGAATTAAGGAAAGACTTTGCCACTGACTTAAATGATTCAGGCTTTGTTGTCTTGGTAGCAGTAATATTTACAGGTATATGTCAACACAGAATCTAATTGTCACTTTCTTGTAATCTTCAGGTGTTAAAGGTAAAGTGCAGGGAAACCTTTTTAAAATCATCACTCAGATGGAGACACATTATTACATCCAGGCCCCAACACACGAGGAAAGGATGGACTGGATCCAAGCTATTAGAAAAGTGACTTAATTATGCTACACACTGCACATTCAAACAATAACTACACTTACAGGTCATTGTTGGTATTGCTATTGTTGTTAACAAATGATATTTTTATGTTGGTTATGTGCAAGCTAAAATAAATAAATAAATACAGTGTTATACAGCTGATTAAAAATGTATATTAATAATACAAACATATATTAATTAATAATATACATGGTGCCAGCATGAGGCCTCATTCTATTTAGAATATTTTACATTTAATCCAGATTTTCAAAAAAAATTCAGTGTCGCTGATAAAGTCTTTTTAAATGTTTTGTGCATGAGTTTGTTTGATATATTATAAGTTGGTAAAGCTTATACATTCAGTGAATGTACTATGAATGTGTGAATTATGATGTGGATTTGTTTTTTGTTTTCTACAATTTTGTAAAAATAAAGATTTATTTGAATAAATGTCATTTGGAAATCATGTCTCTGATGTGCATGCCTGCAGTTTTGTTATGAACCGTAAACATGTTTTTACCTGCCTTCCATTTGTCTACCAAGTTGTTAGTTAACCGAACTGACTTCACGTCTTGCACAAGTCTGTTGATGTGTTGCTATGGATAAAAAACACACACCGTGCCTATGTGCATGTTCCTCTTTCTCAAATGCCCAAAACACATTGGCCTTTAGTGTCTTATGGATACTTTCCGAGACATAATGATTTGTATACTGTACAAACTGTATATTCTAGCCGCGCATATGAACCCTATCCTAAACCTACCTACATTTTGTTTTGCAAAAAATTAGTTGTCCTCATGGGGACCAAAACATATCCCTACAAGTACATAGATTTTATATATATATATATATATATATATATATATATATATATATATATATATATATATATATATATATATATATATATATATATATAGTATGTTTTACTATATGTAAAGTATGTTTAGTATGTTTTTAAAGCTATTTAGTTTACATAGACAGGAAGTGTCTACGTAAACCATGTCATCATGCACGTTTGTCCTCATAAACCATATACAAGAACACACACACGCATTAAGTCCAATAATCAGATCTTAAAAGTTCTTTAAGAAAAGTTTACTGTTTACAGTACATATTGCAATTATTTTAAGTATTGAAAGATATTCAAGTAAACATTGCTATATGAACCTAATCATTAAAGTCATTTAATACATGCTTCATTTGCAGCATTAAGTGTGTAGATTGACAGCACCAAGTAAAGGCTTCAGATGGACTTTGAGTCCTTTTTCTTCAAACAAATTCAATCGCAGCGAACTGGATTTTAAAGCGAACATTCGGGTGTCAGTAATGAATGCTTATGTCCCTGTACATTCACATGAACAAAAAATGAACAAAAAACGATTCTCTTATGATTCGGAGTTATTCTGTTGAAATGATTTAACCAGTTTTCAGACAGTCAAACAAAAACATGTTGTTGTTGATACATTCCTATAGATTAAACAGTCAATGCTAGCATCCCGGGTTCAAAGCCAAGGGTATGCATGAACTGGTCAAATGTATAATTTGAATGCAATGCAAGGCGCTTTGGATAAAAGAATCTGCCAAATGTGTAAATGTAAATATAAATGAATTTAAACATCAACAATTACTGCTACAGCACACCTAAAGTCCTCTACATATAAGTGCATCTAATGGAACAAATGAAGGCACTTTTTCTTCCTTATCAAAGAGCCAGATAAACTAATATATCTAATCACAAAGCAAACTAAAAGTTAGGTAGTACATTATGCATTTTAAAAACTATCTTCTGAGCTAGTTAATAGCAAATCATTCTTAATTTAAATCTTGATTAGAACTCCACATTTTTGTAGGTTACAGCTGTTAACACAGCTCCATCAGAAATTTTCTTCTACAAATGTGTCCATACAAACACAAAATCTGTTTAAAATGAACAGGCTCTTTTGCCACTGCAAATAATAATAATAAAAAACAATTAGCCTAGCAAAACAAACACAGATCCAAATGAAATGAGTTCAAGACTTTTCAAACGACAGAGCGCTCTGGAACTTTACAACAATTGTGTACAGTACACTCAGGGTTCTAAAACCTTAGTTTAGTTGCTTCTATGAATAGTCTGTCATCATGGCAAGCAATTGCTCTCTTTCTCAAGCCACTTTGGTGAGCTGTAGGTCTCCATGAACTCTAAGAGCAGTGAGAGATGCTAGCTGAGTCAATCTGTGAGCAAAACCACACAGCGGCTGCCCGTCCACCAGGATACGGAACTGCTGGTGCTCGCACACAATTTCCATCTGAGAGATAAAGAAGAAAAACAACATTATTGTGATAGAAAGGTGTGACATTACCAACAATTTTAGCTTTATAATTGATCACACCCTCCAAACACACACCCTACCTTAAAAGGCTCTCCTGGAGCAAAGGGGAAGAAAGACAGGGCAGTCTCTGTAGCGCCCCACTGTCCTGACAGACGAGCGTTACGAACCACAGCCTTTTCTGAAAAGTTCACCTTCAACTCCAGGCCCACATCACCCTCGATTTCCTCATCCCCCTCTCCTTTAGGCTGGCATGACACTAACACTACCATACTAAAGAGACAGACAGAAAAAAATATGTGGGCATTTTTAACATTGGATTTTGCAGGTTTAAGAACAAGCATCATTTTAACAGACTGAGTCAATTGCATGGAATTTGTTTAGCCACTTTGATCTGTGACGGTCCATATCAAATCACATTATGAACCATTAGTTTCTGGATAACCCTTGCCAAATATGGCCAGGATCATCCAAGCTGTTTTTTTGTATAGATCTGGCTGACTAAGCCTTCATGGGAATTGACTTTGTCCAACGCTGGCAAAACAGAAGTGAACAACAACAGCTGGAAAACCAAATGTATTGCACTGTTAAAAAAAAATGAGAAGAGAAGAGAAGAGAAGAGAAGAGAAGAGAAGAGAAGAGAAGAGAAGAGAAGAGAAGAGAAGAGAAGAGAAGAGAAGAGAAGAGAAGAGAAGAGAAGAAAGTTAGAAAAGTATGAACCATTAAAATAGTAGGCTCAATTGCGTGAACCATTTACTTTTATTCGTGCATTTCATGTGCGGAGCTCCGTACAAATGTAAAAATCTGCAGTAAAACTAAAATCGTAAGGTTCCTTACATATAATATTTAACACAATTAACAATTCATTTGGAAACTGTAACATTATTATATACAGGGGAAAAATCTTATTAGTTTTTTAAACGATTGACAGGACTAATATAGCTACAGCATTGCTGTCAACATTGAACATTGAAAATAAGGGAGATTTCCCGGAATCCATCCCCAAAATAAGGGATTTTTTTTTTTTACACGATTCTTGTCCACAAACTAAAAAAAAAAAAAAAAGAAGAAGCACTAATCATAACAGTCTAAAGAGTTTATAACTACACAATATATATTAAGCATAATGTTATTGACATTATGCCAGAGCTGCCTTGGTCTATTGTCTGTAATGTTTGTTTACTGTAATATTTACCAGTAAAGAGTATAGCTTTTTTTATACATGATTCTTATACATGATCCCACAAACTAAAAAAAAAAGCACTAATCATTAACAGTCTAGAGTTTATAACTACACAATATCTATTAAAGAATGACAGACCAATGTATATGTTTGAAGTGCTTTATTTAGGAACAAATTAACATTACTCGGTTTTGGTTTTGGTTGGTTAAACCTAGGGATGGGTATCGTTAAGGTTGGTATTACTACTCTTAACGATACTGCTTATCGGTCCGGTACTTTAACGGTATTCTTATCGGTACTTTTTGAGATTATATATATATATATATATATATATATATATATATATATATATATATATATATATATATATATATACACACACACACACACAATTAACAAAGATACACATTATATAGGCCTGCACAGTGCTTTAATTTCAGGAAGAATTCTAGTAGGCTAATCAAACGTAAAATAACACTGCATAGTTTATCATAAATAGCCAAAATAATGCTTATTAAAGCTGGTTATTCATTCAAGAGCTGTGAGTGATTTTATCTTTGCATTTGGTTGTTTAATTCGCAGTAATTCGTCATCATGTTTATTTACACCGCTGCCTCTTTAAGACAGATGTGCAGATCTATAGGCGACTGATAATAGGCAGATACATTACACTTTCTCCCGACTATCCATAATAACTACGTCCATTTTAGACACAAACTGTGTTTAAGAGACTCTCCAAGCCGGTCATTTTGACATAGATGTTTGAGTACATTTGATCGTTTAGACACGAGTGTGAAACCGAAAGTGTGATTTGCTCGTCTCGTTGCGGCTGTTTCAGAGTGCGCGCGCCGACTTGGGAACAATCTCTTGCACACATGTTTGTGCTTTTAATCGCTCTTTTTATTATTAAACGCGTCCCACAATTTACCAACAGTAGCTAGACTGCATTTTACAACAATCACTGATCGTGCTTATTCTGTCATTGCGTTTGAGTTATATGGAGAAATGACAGCGTAGGCAACTGCTGCAATGGGAATTAAGTTGCGCTAGATATGAATATCAAAATTATAATCTTTGCCAAAGAAGCCAAAATCTAAATTAAATCACATTATCACAATCTAGTGTAAAGTGAAACTAGGCTATTTGAATGTTTAGTTCTGTCCGTGGGCTGTCGTTTTGTTCTCTCTCTCTCTCAGTAGACCGTTAAGTTAAAAGCTTCAGACACAGATGTAGTTGCGTGTTCTGAGTTAAGACAATCAGAGCGTAAAAAACGGGATATTTTACGGGAAAATACTAAAACGGGAAGACAGCGGGAAAAGAGCTAAAATACGTGAGAAACCCGGGAAAAACGGGAGGGTTGACAGCTATGACTATACAAGCTATATCTATCTATATCTATATCTTTTTTTACGGTCTATGATTTATATACCTTACATGCCTATAGCATACATATACCGTATAAATATACAATATGGAATAAAATGCAACATAACACACATAACATAATCCATTGCAAAACACTTGAGTTCTGTGTATTCTCGGTTGGCACCCATGTTTTCTTCTGGAGAGTGGAGACGTAAAAACGGTTGAATCCCCGATACAACTGCTTCATTGTGCCAACGCACTGAAGGCGCGTCTCATTCTCAATGAACCGAGTCATTCAGGATGCCCGATGTATCCGTGCATGGACAAATGAACGCAAGTGCTGGCGAAACACAGACAGACAGGTGTGTCTGATACGAACCTTTTGGGCTGCTTGTGAACAATACCCATCACTATCAGCCTCATGGTCGGCCGCAGACCCCCTTTGATCTCTCCAACATAGTCCTCTTCCTACAGGAATAGTGTTTTACTGTCATTCAAACATCTATACAGGCCAGGCAAAATCCGAAAAATTATAAATGTACTGATTTAAAATCATCACGATTTCTTTAACCCAGTGCTGCGAGACAAGAAAAAGAAACGATCATCTTTTCTGAGTTTACAGTTTATTTATGCAGATTATTGAGCCTCATCATTTATCAATGTAACAGTAGGCGAATTTATATAGCATATTAATAATGTCATGTAGTCAAATAAGCTCAGTCCGTACGTCACTGGTGTAACACAATCAGTCTCGGTGACTGATAACCGTAAGCTATAAAATAATCGTAATTATAGGCCTACTTACGTTTCGGATGTTACCCTTATCTGTCATGCTTTCTTCTGTCGCAGTGGTTTAGTTTAGTCGTGCAGGTGTTGCGTTTCAAGCGAGAGGACAATAGCTGTCATGCACGGAATTGATCATGGCAGAGCGCGAGACCGGCGTTGAATCTGCGAACCCCGCCTCGCGCCACCGCGTTTCCATGGAAACCATCACAGGCAGTGAGTGATGATGAGGACAAAAATACAGTAGTGACTTCAGCAAATTTCTAAATAAATGACTGAATAAAGTATGTTGTTCAATATAAGAAAAAGTCGCCTTGAGCCAAAATAAATCTGATCTCGTAATTCCAGAAATAGCCTACACTGTAAAAAAAAAAAAAGGCAAATGTTGAACTTTTGCAGTGCTACAATCGACTTGGATGTTTAAGTTAGGCCTATTTCAACTTAAATTATGTTAAACTGACTTTTAAAAATGAGTTACATCTTGTATAACTAATAAAAACAAGTTTAACATTTCTTAACTTATTTTGATGAGTTAAAATGTAAAAACATATGTTGTTATAACTTATTGAACATATAATTTTTTACAAATTAACATGTAAACTAGGTACGTTTTGTTTGAAGGCTGCATTTGAATCATTAACCGTATACAAGGTGTAAATTATATCAAGATAAATTCCCTTGGGAATAAGTTCATATAGTAGCCTAATGGTGGAATGACAAATATGGACAACACACTCAAGAGAAATATTATCAGGTGCAGCTTGTTGCACATTCACATCTAACCAGTCCGGAACTTTGTTTCTGTTTTTATCACCTAGAGAGAGTTGCCAGGGATTATAAGCTCCAAATTACTGATCAAATTTCCCTTTGTCAGTCTCAATGTTGTCTTGTATCCTCTTGGGACCCAGGGCCAGAAATAGACTTTTCTCCATATTGTCAACTATTACCACACTTATATGAAAAAATATTTTGTAATTATAGGCCTCATTTAAAGCTGAATGATTTTCAAATTGTTTGTTTTAAATCAACATCTCAGGAAAATTGTTATGGGGTTTCTAATCAAAAGATGACTTTTTTGTTGTTGTTACAACATTGATTTCATAAATGTCCACTGTAGAGGACACCAGGACTTTTTGGAGACACAACAAAGTGAATAAGGAAAGAAATTACATATCAATATTGCTATGAAATATAACATATTATTATGAAAATGTTGCCAATTATTATTACACTTCTATTTTCATTACGTTACACCAAAAACATAAATACGCACATTAATGCAGACACTCCAGACAGTGTCATTGTAGGCTGTTGAATGGGAAAATCCAAGTAGGCTATGGCCATTTTACCCACATGTTGCATAACGTTAAATCATATATCATTGCATTCCATTATATATTTTATAACATAGGCCTAGTTCAGAATCATCTTTAAACAAAGTGTTTTTTTTTAAATCTTGAAACCTACAAATTAATTGGTGAATTAAAAATAAATCCCTTTTTTAGCCTGCATGCAATTTCATGTCGTTTTATTTTTTAAACATGAGTCCTTGTGCATGTCAACTATAGAGGACAAAACACACACACACACACACACACACACACACACACACACACACACACACACACACACACACACACACACACACACACACACGCACACACACACACACACACACACACACACACACATTTGATTATATATATATATTATCAAAATGTTTCCCCCCCATTTTTCTTATGCTAAAAACAATATAATGACATGGAAAAAAAAACCCACACACAAAAACGTACATTTGCGGTGGCATCAACGTTTTTAAATAACTAGTTAGAGTGCAGCAAGAGAAACAAACAAACAAACAAAAAAATATTGGATTGATATGAGACATAATACGACGACTGCCATCACCATATAATGTTTAAACAAACACGTAACATTGTTCAGCCATTCATGACCTATTTTTTACATGTTCATGACACTAATAAACGAATTTTTAAAAATCGTGAGTGTGCTTAATTCACACTTCACACATCTGCGTTTAGACACGTTACTATCAAAAACATTTTCACAATAAATCCATAAGATTTCAGGTCACGACAACTATCCACCAGAAAATAAACAAAATAACAAAAAAGTGAGAGATGACTTTGGGAGACATGGGAGTCAAATATTACTAAAAAGTATCCTAAATTGTTTACCGCCAGAGGGCGCTATAGCGGATCAGAAAGGTGAACTGAGTCGCATTCAGATCTGTCAAATCGTTTGTACAAAATAAAGAGTAATAATTTAAATATCTCTGTACATGAAATGTAAGTGGAAATTAACCACAGTAATATCTAATTAAATTTAAAAATACTTCTCACATACGAGCTGTGATTGGCCCATCCTTCCAGCGCTAAGAAAAGTGTCAGGTGACTACATCAGCAGGAAATTAATTGTAAAGATATATTTAAATCTGAATAATGACACAAATAAACTAGCAAACAGTCCAGCACATTGTGATACACATTTTCATTTGATTCTACCGCATATATTTCATTCCTATTGTTTTGACCCTTGAACTGACAGCTCCTGGATCAGCTGATTGAGTCACATGACTCAGCTCGCTCATGGCCACATACAGCTGTGGGAAGCGCGTTTGTACCAGTTTGTACGCGCTGCTCTCTAGTGTGAGATAAAAAGGACAAACCCAAAGCGTAAGTGCTAATTTAACGAAATACTTCTTTTTGTACATCAGCGTAAAGAGATATACAGAATTTTAATAGTGTAGTCGATCCCCTTCCCGTTTCCTAAACTATATGTGGGCATTATATGTTTTGTTGTCAGTATTTCACGTTGAAGAGCTGATATAACTTACAACGAAAGTTTGAATCACACTGATCGCAATGTAAATACGTTATGAAAGTCGTCGAAAACGAAATGTTGACATGTCTACTGTAACTTTAGAATAGTTTTTAATCTTACAAACATGTTCTGCACTTCTCACATGACTCGCTCAAGTCAATACAATTTTGTTGATTTTGGAATGTTATTGAATAGGCTTACGTTACATTAATATTGATTTGATCTCAGTTGAGATGGTTACAAAACCAGACATGGTTTTCTTTCATTTCATATCCCCTCCAGTGGATGTCGAATACTCCATAACACACACACCCGAGGTCAGTACTCTGTCCGTGGACTTCAGTATTTTACTGAATTAAAGCGGACAATCTATCATGCATCCGTTTGGCCATGAAGAAGAGACCTCCAGGCGGGAGCTCTTTGGTTTCTTCACGCGGTGTTTGCGGCGCGGAGAGTGGGAGCTCGCGGCAGCCTGCGTGTGTCAGCTCGGAGATGAGCGCGGAGATGATCCCCAAAGTCCACGGGACATCGTTAAAGCCATTGTTACTCACCCATATCTGCTCGGGTGAGTAAAGCCTTGACTTTCTGAAGTGGAATGCTTATTCGAGCCATACTAAAACACATGAGCATAATTGAAAACCCATGTAAACAAATGCATTTTTCTCTTTCTGTCGATATTGCTTACAGTATAGTATCTCTCTGTGGTATTTTGGCGGACACTGTTGTTGTAAATGTATATAAGTGGTACTCAACTTTTCATTATAGAGAGATTTCAAGAAGATGAAGGTAAGGGAGTTTAAGAGACACATCTGTTATTTTTCTATTTATAGGTGGGAAACAGTGGGTAGCCCTCACAGATTGGCCTGGTATTGGCTTCAAGTCCTGGAGAAACAGACTAAAATAAAGGTGTGTGTTTTCTGCTAGTTATAATTTTCCCATCAATGCTTTAAGCAGGACACTCATCACTATTATCAGTACTTCCTTTTCCTAATGCAGAGTATGGTTGTATATCTTCTCTGCAGGTGAGCGGGTCTGTAAAGAGAGAGCTGGAGTTCCTGTTGCTCTTAGAGGAACTTGAGGACATCCCACAGTCTGTACTTAAGGTGGACTAACTCAAACTACTGTATGTTACTGTATTTTATGTAGTTTGCCCAGACACTTTTGTAACAACTTTATGGCCTTATGTTGATAAAGCACAGATTATTTCCTTTGAACTCCCTTTGAACTCTGATAAGGTTCTACTCTAAATAGTTGCTGTTTTGCATGTGTGCACAGTTGACATGTAATAATTCTTTCTTTTTGCTCTCCTTCCATTTATTGAATACCCTTTCCATGTTAAAGAGTTATAATCCCAGACCCAAACAAACCAAAATTGACATTAAATTTGATTTAAAAAAAACAAAAACAAACTTTTTATAAAGCAATAGTCTACTATGCAAACACCCCAAATGCCAAATTGCTAATGAAACAATACAAATTCTTATTGTTGACTAAAATTCTATCCTGTTAAAAAATCTTTCGCTCTCTGACGTACCAGATTGCGTGAAATCAAATTGAAATAGACAACAACAAACATGACTTTACATTAAGGAAAAAAATAGGTGTATCCTTGGTGGAGAAGGAAATCCCAAAATGCACTGCAATAAGCTTATTGAAGAAAAACAATCCTGGCATACCAGTTGAAAAAAGTTTATTATAGTAAGCAGTATTAAAAAGTATAAAAAAAGAAGAAGTGATTTTGTGATTTATTAGAGTATCGTCATTGGCTTAGTAACAAACCATCTGATCTAAGCTAATGCTCATCTAAGCTTGTGACATTAGCTAATTGAATTTCAAAAACATACTTTTTTTATAAAGGAAGTTGCAAATCTTAGGCAATTGTTCATATTACAAAAACGGAATTCCACCTTTTTCCTATGCCCAATGAAGCCTTGCACAAATTATGGGAGTAACTTTCTCTAGTCTAAACGGTAAATAATTAGTGGAAAGTTAGCTCTGAACACAATAAAAAGCATTTTCAAAAATTATGTACAATGAGATGATATTATTTTACTTACCCTTCATGAGATTATATTATTTTACTCACCCTTCAACCATCGAAGAATAAAAGGAAAATTAAAAGTGTAAAAGCATTTACAAATTACTACAACAGGCAATGAATAACCTCAAAAGCTCAATTATTTCCAAAGCAATATCACAGACATGTTAAATACCACTGTCGTAATTTGTCTGTATAATGTAACATACAAAAATGTTTATTAAGTGAAACATTGAGTGATGGTATTTCAAAGTGACTTCTGTCATTTTGACAGACAATAAATCTTGTATTTACCTGAATTAGAAGCATTCCAGTAAACACTGCTAATGGGATTATAATTAAAAAAAGGTAGACAATTACATTTTAAAGCACCCATGTGAAAACAAACCTGGAAAGAGAAGAAAGAAGAAATTCTTAGTGCAATCCAGTGATTTATTCATGGAATATATCGTAAATTAAATCAGGAGAGCAGACCATAAATGCACAGTATATGTTGTCATTTTTATAATGTTTAAGCAGAACACAAAGGAGAAAAAAGAAAATAATCAGATGGAAAAGAATGCAGTGACTGAAAAGAGCTCTTGCTATAGATATTCTTGTTATACTACAAGTGTTAAGTTATTCTCCTGACAGCTGAAAATAGAACATGAAGGACACTCAAACTGATTTATAAGGATTATTTGTAGAGCAACCTTATGATTTGAAATGATTAGTTTCAGTCTTTTTGACTGGAACTTCCCCAAACAGGAAGTGCCTTCCATAATAATATAAAACATATTAGACTCGTTAGGAAAAAGTGGATAGCCAGATGAGTTTTAATCCCTCACATCTAGCAACATGTCACTCCCATACACTCAGTAATTAGCAAATGACAAAGATCCAACAATCTAATTTCCAGTGGACAAAATCATCTGTCGCCCTTAATTTTTTTCTTGTACGAGAAGCCGTTGCACTCAGTTATGTCACAATAGAGAAGAACAAACAATCACAATTTTTATTTCATGCTGTCTTTAACTTCCTTAAATTTGTTCATCCACTTTGTCCTATATCTTCAATAGGAGCTACATGAAGACTTCCTGTACTCTGAGGAAGTAAAGGGAAAGATTCCAGGCGATTCTACTCCTCCACTGAGTGCTGCTGTTCTATCCTGCTTCCGTTCTCTTTTAACCCGCCAGCAGCCGCGGCTCTGCCACTCTCTCATCAGCTTCCTTCAGCATGCGGACCGCTCCAGAGACCATGTCTTACAGGACGTCTTCATCCAGCACCTCACTGTGAGAGTGAGTGAGCCTGTGGAGGAGAGGGATGAGAAATGGGTGGAGCAGGTGTGTGCAGTGCTGGCCTTGGCACCATGGGGGTCAGAGAGGTCAGGTGCTGAGCTAGAGACCCTGTGGAAGGGATTGTGGTCAGCTAGAGAAGGGCTCATGACGGAGGAGAGGATTCTGGGATGTCTACTGAGGCCGCAGGACCAAGCTCTATTGACTGCATACTGCTCCACAGCACTCAGACTGCTCAAAGAGAAACTACTGGGAGAGGCACCACACACACATGGTGAGTCAGGTAACTGTAATAATACAAACAACCAGGTAAAGAATCACATTTTGTTTCCATAATAATATTATTTTTTTTATGAATCATGTAGCTAAATCCTGACACTGTAACACTAGTAATAATAATAATAATAATTCATTACATTTATATAGCGCTTTTCTAGACATCCCAAAGCGCTTTACATATAGAAGGGGGGAATCTCCTCAACTACCACCAATGTGCAGCATCCACCTGGATGATGCGACGGCAGCCATATTGCGCCAGAACGCCCACCACACACCAGCCGATTGGTGGAGAGGAGACAGAGTGATTAGGCCAATCAGGATATGGGGATTATTAGGAGGCCATGATGGACAGAGGCCAATGGGCAAATTTGGCCAGGATGCCGGGGTTACACCCCTACTCTTTATCGAAGGACATCCTGGGATTTTTAACGACCACAGAGAGTCGGGACCTCGGTTTAACGTCTCATCCGAAGGACGGCACTCATTGACAGTATAGTGTCCCCATCACTATACTGGGGCATTAGGACCCACAAAGACCACAGGGTGAGCGCCCCCTGCTGGCCTCACTAACACCTCTACCAGCAGCTACCTGGTTTTTCCCAGTTGGTCTCCCATCCAGGTACTGACCAGGCTCAGCCCTGCTTAGCTTTAGTGGGAAACCAGTCTTGGGCTACAGGGTGATATGGCTGCTGGCTAATAGAGTTGTCTGTTTTGTTAATGATCAGTAGCTGCTTTTCCACTGTCTTGCCGAATGGTTCCAGTTGTATTTAAACGGTTAAGCAACGAGAACGGTTTGGCCCTATGATGGAAAAGTGACTAACATGGACCCAAAAAGCTGGAATGGGTTTCACCTTGTGTGCCATGTTTTAAGGAAGTGAAGACAGACAGTATTTTTGCCACCTCTATTACTTTAGACTTTTCACACTTCTGCTCATGTGGTTTTAGTTCCCCCCCAAATGTTCTCAGTTGTCACACCATTTGCATGTGATATAATTTTTTTTGAGCAGACATCATTGTTTGTGGTTTTGATGCATGTGTAAAACTCATCTCTATTCCCTTCTAGTCGACTTGCCTGATCTGGAAAGGGTCATGCTTGGCCTGTGCTGTCATGGCGACAAGCGTTTGGTGTGGAAAGCCATTTACTTTGAGTGTTTGAGCAGTGGAAAGCACTTTCTTGAGCAGGTCTTGGTAGGTGTACACAATCAGGCATACAGTAGCCTGCAAATAAGTGTCTGCATCATTAAAATGTAATTTTTTAATCTTTTTCTGCATTATCACCACTAGCTATGTTCAGAGGCAGACAGTATTGAATTATTTTTTGCTTTCAAAGTAATTTTGTATATGTGTATGTACTTTATCAGTGTTCTTGTTGGGAAAACTTTTACTTCACAGCATTCCAAAACAATATTTTACTTTTTACTGCAATACATTTCATATTGAATATTATTTAATACTTAATTACATTAAACATGTAGTACTGTATACTTTTACTCAAGTATGTATAAAAAAAAGTATAAGTCAAATACTCAGTTAACATCTATCCATCCATCCATCCATCCATCCATCCATCCATCCATCCATCCATCCATCCATCCATCCATCCATCCATCCATCCATCCATCGTGATAAGAATTTGTTCATATCGCCTACCCCTATTTGGATGGAAACATTGCTACTCTGTCTAATGTCTTATACTTGGTCAGTTAGGCTAACTTAATAAAGTTTTGTTCTTAACCCCCCCCCCCCCCCCCCCCCCAAAAAAAAAACCAAACAAACAAAAAAACAAAAACAAAAAACAAAACAAAAACAAAACATGTATAAACAATGCTCTCATGAATTTTTTTTTCATGTGAGCAAAATTTTTCTCCATTGGGCGTACATATTGGTTAAATGAGCAAAAACTTTTTTTATACCTGTATACTTTTATACCTTTTTTACATTGTACATAAACACAAAAAATGGTTTCTTCATGCAGTTGTAACTTTTATTTTCTATTTTCTATATAAAATTCCTATTTTATTTGAACCTTACTGTAACTTGGTCTTATATTAAATCATATATATATATATATATATATATATATATATATATATATATATATATATATATATATATATATATATATATATATATATATATATAAACAAAAAAGCAGTTAATTCAGAAGTCACTAAATTAAGCACATTTTAGGTTGACTGAGAATTGTTACAGAGCTTTTAACTGTACAAGTCTTTACCAAGAAATTATATAAAAAATCTCTCCAAGAGTCAGGACAGTTAAATCTTTATAATAATATAATATAAAATGAAAAACATTACACTGAGATGGTTTAGAGTGACCATAATGTGTTTTTATACAGTTAATTGTTGGCTACAGGCAGCATTAAACTATCAAAATAAATGTTTGTTTACTACTTATGAATTTCCCAAATTCATAAGAAGTTTTTTCATAAGGGGTTTTCAAAATTTTTAATGGCAAGGATCCCTAAACAATCCCCCTGTGAGATCAATTCTTTATTAGGTATATATATATATATATAATATATATATATATATATATATATATATATATATATATATATATATATATATATATATATATATATATATATATATATATATATATAATATTTATTTATTTGCTTTAAAAAACAACACTAATTAAATGGATCTAATTGCTAAATATATTCAAGTAAAGCCAACAACTGTATTATAGTTATCTAAACATCCCTGAAACCCAAACCACACACACATCTATTTAGACTGATGTGTTACCGAGGTATTTTAAGAGTTCATGCTATACTTGTAGTGGGTGTAACTGTAAATGTCTCAGTTTTGTTACTATTCTGTGCCCATCATCGGTTATTTCCACCACTCAGTCAAGCCATACTTCTTTAAAACATGATGTTTTATTTCACATGTCTTTGCATTTCATGTTGCCTCTCATATTGAGCTATTTGGACTGCAAACATGACAGTATTCTTACAGTGACTGATTTGGCTACATCATTCTCTTTCTATGAAACCTGTAAGTCTCATTCACAGATTCTAACTCTATAGCAGTTGAACAGAGCACTGCAGTTATTCCTTATTTAAACTACAACAATCAAATTGATTTCCCCCCACATTTTGCATTTGTCTGTCCTCTGCGCTGCATTTTACTCTTTCTGCATGGCCGCCCACATGCACAGCTTAGAGGGAACGTTGTTTATAAAAGTGTGTAGATAAAACAAGCAGCACAAACTTTCCTTTAGTGGTATAGTTCCAGTGATCCATCTTCTGTTGTTTGCAGCTTACCGGTTTAGATCTCATTAAGAGGGAGGAATTCTCCAAACTGGAAACACTATTGCAGACTGAGTTTCAGCCTTTGTCCCGCCTCTTGTTGTTGCTGGGCTGGATGCATTGTCAAAGCCTGGATTCTGCCAAGACCCTTCTTAAAGTCCTGCATCACCAACAGGTTAGCAGCCAGATATTTGATTGACCCACTAAGACAGATATTTCTTTGATATATGTATGAAAACAATATTAGACTGATGTTGCAAACGAATAGTTGCTCAAAAATATTAAACACTTAAAAAGCACTTATTACAACTACGCAGTATCTTGGTTTATAAAAAAACACAAAGACTGTTTAATTATGTGTCATGTGAATAATTACACATTAGCGTATGTACATGTGTGTGTAAAGGAAAAAATAAGCCTCTTTATTTCTTTCTCTCTGTAGCCCCAGACCACTGATTCAGTATTGAGTGAGTTAGCCTGCACTCTGTCCTCTCAACTTGCTGTGCTGGAATGGTGCGATCAGAACAATCCGTGAGTTAAAACACTACATTTTTACATTAAATAATTTCCCTTTTTGGATGAATAGCTATTTGTTCACCAAAGTTGGTGGTTGATAAGATTTTTTTAATTAAGAAGTGTCTTATGCCCACCAAGGCTAGATTTATTTGATCAAAAATACAGTAAAAACAGTAATATTGTAAAATATTATTTCAATTAAAAATAAGAGTTTACTATTTTTAATATAAATTATATTTTATTTAGTCCAGTGATAGTAAAGTTGATCTTTCAGGAATCTAATGAATCATTCTAATATGCTAATTTGATGGCATTTCTTGTTATTAATGTTGAAAACATTTGACATTTTTTTCAGGATTTTTTTATTAATAGAATGTTCAAAGGAGGATTTATTTGAAATAGAAATCCTTTGTAACATTATAAATGCCTTAATTGTCACTTCAATTTAAAGCTTCTTTGTGGAAAAAAAATCAACCATTGAAATGTAGAGTATGTATTTAGTTTTTTTGTTCACTGGTATGCATACTTACACAGAGGGATATCCCATGATTCCTTGCTGAGTCACTTACACATGCTGGACCATCACTCTGCCTTGTATGTTCTGCACTGCCTGACACCGTTGGCCAAGTATGAGGAGCACAGAGTGCTTGAGCTACTGCAAAGCACAGGTATAAGAATCACGCTGTCACACTGGGTTCATTTACATTCACACATATCTGCTAAACATTTACATCTATGTTTCTCATTTGTAGGAGATCCTTCATTAGTGGAATCACCCAACTGCTCTGTCCAGCGAAACATTACTCTGTTTCGAGGTTTCTGTGCCATGAAGTATGCTTTGTATGCCATCTGTGTGAACGCACACATGCACACCGGCTGCCTGGACTGTGTGCCTCAGCATAAGCAGCAGACAGAGGCGGGGCAGGGGGAGGTGCCAGCTGAAGGTGACCGTGCTGCTTTTTTCCTCTAGGAAAACAAAATGTTTTTTTTTGTCTGCTCCCATTGTTATATCAACCTGAATAACCCCTTGATAATATACAGTCTTGTTCAAAATAATAGCAGTACAATGTGACTAACCAGAATAATCAAGGTTTTTAGTATATTTTTTATTGCTACGTGGCAAACAAGTTACCAGTAGGTTCAGTAGATTGTCAGAAAACAAACAAGACCCAGCATTCATGATATGCACGCTCTTAAGGCTGTGCAATTGGGCAATTAGTTGAAAGGGGTGTGTTCAAAAAAATAGCAGTGTCTACCTTTGACTGTACAAACTCAAAACTATTTTGTACAAACATTTTTTTTTTCAATCCTGTGAATCACTAAACTAATATTTAGTTGTATGACCACAGTTTTTTAAAACTGCTTGACATCTGTGTGGCATGGAGTCAACCAACTTGTGGCACCTCTCAGCTGTTATTCCACTCCATGATTCTTTAACAACATTCCACAATTCATTCACATTTCTTGGTTTTGCTTCAGAAACAGCATTTTTGATATCACCCCAAAAGTTCTCAATTGGATTAAGGTCTGGAGATTGGGCTGGCCACTCCATAACATTAATTTTGTTGGTTTGGAACCAAGACTTTGCCCGTTTACTAGTGTGTTTTGGGTCATTGTCTTGTTGAAACAACCATTTCAAGGGCATGTCCTCTTCAGCATAGGGCAACATGACCTCTTCAAGTATTTTAACATATGCAAACTGATCCATGATCCCTGGTATGCGATAAATAGGCCCAACACCATAGTAGGAGAAACATGCCCATATCATGATGCTTGCACCTCCATGCTTCACTGTCTTCACTGTGTACTGTGGCTTGAATTCAGAGTTTGGGGGTCGTCTCACAAACTGCCTGTGGCCCTTGGACCCAAAAAGAACAATTTTACTCTCATCAGTCCACAAAATGTTCCTCCATTTCTCTTTAGGCCAGTTGATGTGTTCTTTGGCAAATTGTAACCTCTTCTGCACATGCCTTTTTTTTAACAGAGGGACTTTGCGGGGGATTCTTGAAAATAGATTAGCTTCACACAGACGTCTTCTAACTGTCACAGTACTTACAGGTAACTCCAGACTGTCTTTGATCATCCTGGAGGTGATCATTGGCTGAGCCTTTGCCATTCTGGTTATTCTTCTATCCATTTTGATGGTTGTCTTCCGTTTTCTTCCACGTCTCTCTGGTTTTGCTCTCCATTTTAAGGCATTGGAGATCATTTTAGCTGAACAGCCTATCATTTTTTGCACCTCTTTATAGGTTTTCCCCTCTAATCAACTTTTTAATTAAAGTACGCTGTTCTTCTGAACAATGTCTTGAACGACCCATTTTCCTCAGCTTTCAAATGCATGTTCAACAAGTGTTGGCTTCATCCTTAAATAGGGGCCACCTGATTCACACCTGTTTCTTCACAAAATTGATGACCTCAGTGATTGAATGCCACACTGCTATTTTTTTGAACACACCCCTTTCAACTAATTCAACTAATTGCCCAATTGCACAGCCTTAAGAGCGTGCATATCATGAATGCTGGGTCTCTTTTTTTTTCCGAGAATCTACTGAACCTACTGGTAACTTGTTTGCCACGTAGCAATAAAAAAATATACGAAAAACCTTGATTATTCTGGTTAGTCACATTGTACTGCTATTATTTTGAACAAGACTGTACACTATACCAGTTAAAAACATTGCACACATTAAAAGTGAATTTAACATGATCTTTCCATTTAATTTTCTCATTTAGTGAGCAAAAATACAATTTAATCACAACTTTAGTGCTGGGGAAAAATTAATTGTGATTAATCACATCCAAAATAAAAGTTTGTATTTATATAATACATAATACATGTGTGTCTATTATGTATATATAAATAAACACACACACGTATACATTTAAGAAATATTTGCATGTGTACAGTATATAATTTGTCTTTTGTGTGTGTGTGTGTGTGTGTGTGTATATATATATATATATATATATATATATATATATATATATATATATATATATATATATATATATATATATATATATATATAAAATATATATTTGAATAAAAATATAACATATTTTTGAGAGATTCAATGGTATTGTTTAGGTTTTTATTTTTTATTATAGTTTCAATAATTTACTAAATTCTATGGTGCAGATATTTGGTAAATGTTTCTGTACCATGATATATATATATATCATTGCACCACTTTTTGCAAGATAGAAATTTCCACCCTGAACTATGTTTTATTAAAAAATTGGACAATCAAAAGGTGATGATTTAATTTTTCTTTCATTCCTTACACTTCCCAGGATGCTCTGATTTGTTACAGCACTACCTATCGGAATGTCAGCTGTACCTAGAAGCTGTTCCAGCATTATTCCGTTTGGAGCTCTTGGAGAACATTTTCTCCCTCCTCTTCCTGTCCGACACTGACTTCAGCCCACAAACAGATCAGGCTAGCACAGGCACCCAGACAGACACTGAAAGAATTACAAACAGTACCAAAGGTGTGAGTATGACAGAGAGCAACTTAAAAGTAGAAAATGTTGGCAAGATGGAAGGATTGAAGGAAGAGGTCCAGTATGGAGAGTCTGAGCAGAGAAACCCTGAACTGGGCCATCTGACATCAGGGTGTCGGGGTTTTCTGGTGGATCTGAGTGTGATGGAGCGCATTCTACGGCTGGTGAGGGAGGGCTTGGAGGGTGTGTGTGGGGTTGGGCAGGAGGACGGCAGGGCGCTTGCGGGTGATCTGGAGTTGGCAGAGAGTCTTGGATGTTCCGTTACCGTGGAAACGTTCAGCACCCGGTTACAGAGATTGTCTAAATACACAGCAGAGGCTCAATGGAGACTGCAGATTGTTACTAGTAACCATGGCAATGGGAATGGTGAGCAATATTATGGAGGATTTTGATATTCATACTGCAAGTTTTTATTTTGATCAAAAGTGACCGTATAAGACATGTGTAATGTTACAAAAGGTTCTTTTGAACTTTCTATTTATCTAGAATCATTAAAAAAATCATGATTAAGCAGCACAACTGTTTTCAACATTGAAAAGATAATAATGTTTCTTGAGCACCAAATAACCAAAAATATAAACTGTAAACTTTTGACCAGTAGTATTTGTATTTACGTGTGTGTGTGTGTGTGTGTTTGTGTTTATAGATGGCTTGTACCTCCCATCTCCTCTCCCCAGTCCAGCACTTCCTCTGAAACGCCAGGGTAGCAGCAGCAGCAATTCAGGTGTTCGGAGGAAGAGAAAAAACCACCGGCATCGCTCTGAACGTCATGTGTCATCCGAAAGACAGAATGGGGAGGTCAGCACTAGTACCTCAGGTCTGTTCACGCACACACACACACACTTACAAAAGCTTTTCCCACTACATTGTTGATGATTGGTCATGTTGCCTTGCAGATGGTGGTGTGTGTGCTGGTGCATCGTGCCACGGAAGTGAAGCGTGTCCGTGTGGTGGACCTCACAGCTGGCTTGTTCCTGCGATGCTCTCCCCTCCTGAGTCCCTCCTCATCGCATGCATACGCAGAGGCAACTACATAGAGGCCCAGCAAGTGAGATATGATGTCATTTCCTAACATAACACACCAGAGAGATGATTTTGGCAAAGTGAATGTCTGTTAAGAATATTTTTTTTAGCACTTTCTGCACTAATGCTTTGTGAGCCTACTCATTTGTCAGTGTTGTTTCAGAGGCATGTTTTGGGGCTTTTAAATGGTATGGGATTGTGTTATGTTTGTTTATTAGGTGATTGCAATGTACGGTTTGGAGAACTCTGAGTGTGCAGGTGAACTGGTCTTTATGGACCGGTACCGGGAGGTTCTGAACGAGCTGGCTCAGGTGGAACAGAAGATAGAGAGCCAGTCACTTTCTTCATCATCCTCATCTTCAGAGGGTCTGGGCACCCTGGGTGTTGCTTCAGGGAGCAGGACCAGAATGGGCAGCAGCAGCAGATTAACACTCAAGAGTATTGGGAGTGCAGCAGCTGCAGGTATTTAATACACACACACACACATACAAAAAATTCTTAAGAATATTTCTATAATGTTATAATTTCTTGCGGCTAACCCCTTAAAAGAGTAAAGTGTGCCTTGTGAAAGTGTGCCTCTTTGCTATCTTTCTTCCCTCAGGCATAGCTTTTTATTCCATTTCTGATGTGGCTGATCGTTTACTTAGTACCCCGAGCCGGCCGATACCTTGTCTAGAAGACAGCTACTGGCTCTCTCAGTGCTCTCTAGACTCCCCAGACCTTGTGCGACCACTGGTGGAAGAGTTGAGCCCTGCAGCTATGGCGGCCTTTGACCTCGCCTGCTGTCAGTGCCAACTGTGGAAAACTTCACGGCAACTGCTTGAGACTGCGGAGAGAAGACTCAGCGGCTTTCTGGAGGCCAGAGGTGAGATTACATCAATTAGCTTTATTTGGGCCGTCCTTGTTGCTGAGGCCTGTTGACTTATTGTCCCTACCGTAGGTGTACGAGTTGATGCAAAGGTTCCTCACGCCATCGGTATTAGAGGCTTCCCTTCAGTACTGCAACAAATCAGCAAGGTCCTTAACAGAACCTCCGTCAGCAAAGGCACAAGTAAAACAGGTCTGAAGTATCCACACACATTTTTTTAGTTAAACATTATATAACCTCTATATTTTAACGTTTTACTTTCTCTAGACTCTAATGGGGAGGAGAATGCTGTTTACAGCCCCTTTGGCTGTAGCGCCCAAGAAGTGCTGCTGTCTTGTCATTTAACTCTAACAGAAGAGAGTATCGCCTCCCGTCTAAACCTGTATCAGCGCTTGGAGGTCACGCTTCAAACCCTGACCTCTGCCACCAACACCTCAGGTACTAGCAAAGTGAGCTAGCCATTGTTTTTGTTTCAGCATGCCCTGAAACTTTATGGGACACTGAAAACTTTTTTTTTTGTTCATGGATTTGCATTGACAGATTTTTTTTCAGCTTATTTCAGTAAATAGGGAGGGGCTTTTTAATTCTTAGTTTTCTATAGCGTGACCCCTTTGAGTTGAATTATTAATTTTGGTTCCCATGCAGTAGACGCTCTAGTGGGGAGTTCTCTCCTGACAGCGCTGGCTGAACAGGCTGGTCTCAGGCAGTCTGAACTGGATTCCCACCCGGTACGAACTGCTATGAAACAACTCCTACACTTTCTTGACCAGCTCTGCCTGTTTGAGCCTGACAGCGCCCCTGGCAGACCAGATTACATACGCAGCTTCTTTGATTACGTCAACGTGCTGGCTTCAGTACTCGTGCGCAGTATGTGGTCAGAGGGTAAGACCAAAAATACCAATAAACAGAACACTTCAAATTTCATGTCTATGTTCAACCCAAAATTCTGTCATTAATTACTCATCCTCATGTCATTCCAAACCCATAAAACCTTTGTTTATCTTCGGAACACAAATTAAGATATTCAGATGAAATCCGAGAGCTCTCTGTGCAGTACTTCCAGAACGTTATCTTACTATTGGCCCGACACTTGTCATGTAACCCCCACGACGTATGCACGAGTTGTTCTGGAGGGGTCAGAGAGCTCTTTTCATTTGTGTTCTGAAGATGAACTAAGGTCTTATGGGTTTGGAACACTGTGAGGGTTAGTAATTAATGACAGAATTTTCATTTTTTGGGTGAACTAAACCTTTAAAGTGATAGTTTACCTAAAAATTAAAAGGTCTGTCATCATTTACTCCCTCAAGTTGTTCCAAACCTCTATGAGCTTCTTTCTTCTGCTGAACACAAAAGAAGATATTTTGAAGAATGTTTGTAGCAAAGCAGATAGAGCAACCACTGACTACCCTAGTATTTTTTCCCTACTATGGTAGTCAATGGTTGCTCTATCTGCTTGGTTACAAGTATTCTTCAAAATATCATCTTTTGTGTTCAGCAGAAGAAAGAAACTCATACAGGCTTGGAACAACTTAAAGGAAAGTAAATGACAAAATGTTCATTTTTGGGTGAAATGTGCCTTTAAGAGCTCTGAGTCTGATATTTGTGATCTGATCTCAGATCAATCCATGGAGGTGAAACTGGGAAATCCTCTTTTACTGTTGCTTCAGTCGCCTAGCCAGCTTCTCTCTCTCCTTGTGTTTGACAGACAGGTGTCACCTGACAGGTAAGGAAGGATCTTAGGTCTTTCTGAAAGTGCTGGACTTCACAAATGTACAAACATTTATATTCAGTCATATCCTTTTCTCTTTGCAGGGTTCTTTCTCTCTTGCAGCAGGAGCAGTTGAATTTAAGTGTGCAACAAGTTGTAGTTCAGCGCTGCTGTGAAACTCTCCCTCTCTGGGATTCTAGAGCTACGACCTTTTCTCAGGTGCAACCGAGCATCACAGGGCTCAGCGGTGGAGCGTTCTGCCCGGCCAGCATTGCCTCAATTTTCCAGCAGCATGCTCAGGAGTGTGTCCCTTCCCTCGACCTCTCTGACCTTGCCACAACCTCTGACCCCAGCTCTGAGTCTGAGGTCTCAGTGGAGGACACATCTGCTACATCCACCAGCCTCTCCACCTCTCCGCCCTCACCGCCTTCATGTCCTCCTTCTTCTTTTCTCCTCACTCCATCTGCGCTGTCTTTTCTGAAATCCCGTTCCCCTCTTGTTGCCGCCCTGGCCTGCCTCAGCGCCAGTCGGGGTGGGGTGATTCGGGCAACTTCCTCCGGCTGGTCAGGCTTGCCTTCATATTTTCGTGGATCTGGGCGTAAAGAGGCAGTTTTGGACGGAGACCAGATCTCAAGAGAAGGCGAAGCCCTGCTTAAAAACTTCCCTATCCTGAGAATGTACTTGCGGTCCATGGCTGAGCCAGTTCTGGGGGTCTCGTTGGAAGCAGAACAAGGTCTTGGGATGGCTCTTTGTGGGAAGCCCGTGGTGGGAATGCTGTTTTCTGGCCTGCAGGGCAATGTAGCGCAAGCAATGGCTGCTGACGCATTCCAGCAATCCCTAAACAGTAGCGATCTGAACAGAGCCTTAGAGCTCCTAGAGCTTTATGCACAACCCTGCAGCCAGGAGGGGGCCCTCCGGGACAAACTACTAGCATGCGCTGCTCTGCAAGGTAAGATTTCTCTCAGATTTACAGTACCTGCAACAGAATCAGGGATTGACTGTGACAAAAATACCTTTATGTAAAACAAAGATACTAATTTAGTCTATTCTGTTCTGGGTTTTGTGACATTTTAGTGACCTGTAACTGCAAGGTTATTCTTTTTGTCTGTATTATCTCTATTCACTATCTTAGGTTAGTGGTATTAAAGTCATTATAAAACGAAAAGTAGGGACATATTTTCATCCATGTTGGGATTTAAATGGATTATTTAAAAATGTGGGATGGGGGGTCAGTATAAAGCAGGGGGGTAACTGGATTAAATGATGGAAGTCCTGAATACGTTTCCAGTTATTATTATTATTTTTTTAAAAATTAAATTAAAATCAAAACATATACTTTGCATGGATTAATTTTTCATGATAAGATATATAATCTACATTAAGAAAATAGAGTGAATTTACATTTCATTCTGACAGCTGACTTTAATCCTTCCCTCGCGGGTAAAAATGACCCAAAGTCCTAAAATTATACTTCATTTTTTTGGTCCATTTTTTTAAAATATTTTTTTTTATTCACCTGTAAATGATTAGATTTTTATCAATAAATAATAGATAAGCAATAATTTAAGTAAATTATTCACATTTGTTCAAATTAAATTTAAAATAACACAATATCATGCATAAAATATTTTACATCGGTTGTCTTTGTTGACATCTTGTGAAAAAATTATAATCTTGCATTCATTCCTATAGGGGTAAAAATTGACCCATGAAGGAAGGATTTGTAACATTTTTACATTTCAACCACAAAACTCCTTGAATCCAGTCAAATTGTTTTAGTGTATATATGGTTCACGTGCAACAAAAGTCCTAGGGTCTTGGACCACTCTGGTGTTTTTTAATTTTCCGGTCAAAATGACCTGAGGGAAGGATTAATGTGCAGCTTATAAAATGTGTTTTTTTGAGTGGGTAAAAATAGAAAATTCTCTTTGACAAGAGGATATTAATTTATTATTATATTAATTTACTATTATTAATAAGGATGTTTAACAGGTAACTATGTCTTTTTGTAAAGAAAGCAGCAATGTGGAGCAGTTGTTTCGTGTAAGGGACTGGGAGCTGCGTGGACGTGTGGTTCTGCAGGGTTTGGACCGCTGGCCTTTACAACACTGTTTAGAGTTGCTGCAATTCTGTCTCAGTGACCAGAACACCCAGGATCCTCTACGAGAGCAGATTCAGCAGAGGAAACAGGAGCTGGACATGTACCAGCGGGTCAGTCTGACACAGCAATTCTCTTCTGAAACCTCTTTTGGCAAAAGGAAGTCTGTTTTGCAGTTTGCTTGTATTTTTAGGTGTTACTACATTGCCATAATTAAAAAAAATCTTAAAGACTCTTTGATGTGCATAAACATGTCAGCATGCATTGACAAGAAAAAAGCTTTTATACTGTCATCTTTATCGTCTGTCGTCTGTATTTATAAGCTCCAGACAGAGGCTAAAATTACTGTTATGTTTTCAGATTGCAATCAGTGCCAGTTTATGCACACATATGCACACAAATGTAATAGGCATATTTTAGAAGGTGGCTGATGACATCATTTTGTTGTTTAGATGCTGAGTTTGCAGCCACCGTTGCCATGCGAGACGTGGCAGGAGTTGAGGGAGGAGTCTACAAAGAATCCTGATTCTGTATTCAGTCTAATGTTGGAGGCCAGGGTGAGACTACAGAACCATAAAAAATAAAAAAAAACACTATCTCGAAATTATTAGTACAAATGAGTTTTGTATGAAAATAGGTGTCACTCAGAGCTGTCACTTAGATATCCGGTTGCATCTAAATGATGTTTAAATTGCAGTAATAACAGAACTATATCAGCAATATGTGGACAATTAGCATTTTTAACACTTTTGTTTTTCTGGCTTCCAGATTGGCGCTTGCAGGGTAAACTTATTTCCAATAACAACAATAGGCAGACCCTAACATGCTGATATTTGTGTATCAAAGTCTTTGTTCAAATTAAATATTCTGAAAAATGCTTGAACTGCTGTGTTACTGAAAATCTCAACTGCGTGAAGACCCAGGACTACGTTCACTTTATGAGCTTTAGGCCATCACAAGTGCTAGTTGGTTTAATTATAAATGATGCCACTTAATGTAAGTTAGTAATTTCATACTATGTGTATTCTTAGTGCACCTGTGCATTATACTCTGTGTGAAAACTAAGAGATTTTCGGATATGGTCAATAAATTCAACAAGGTAGCAAAAAAGTTTATGAAATTTGATAGTAGATTTGGTGACCTTGGTGTATGTCTGCAGCTGTTTACTTCAGATCAAAATTCTTTCCAGAGTAAAAAACAGAAGATTAGAGTGAATTTGGGTAACATTTAAGTCATTCTGTGTGAAATGGAGGGGGTTAAGGATTTTGGTAACCTGTTATGCTTCCTTGTCCAATACAGTGACCCTGCTGTATATCTGCAGCTCTTTACATCAAACCAAAAGTGTTATTTTAATAAGAGCATAATAATATAATAAGCACAGATGCAGAGCAGAACTAATTTATACCCTGCAGTCAGTAACATAATTTGTGTCTTTTCAGGAGTTTGAGTTGTGTGGCCAGTGGGTGCAGCTGTATTCAGTTTCTGATCAGTCTCGAATGCAGCTACAGACTGAACACCTGCTATACCTCCTAGAACAGAATCACACAGAAGATGCTTTCCAGGTGTGTGTTTTGTTGGCACTCAATTTGAGTAAAGAAGCATGTGATTGTATTGTAAAGCATATACTGTACACTACCATTCAAAAGTTTGGGGTCTATTGATTTTTTTAAACTAGTTTTGTGTGCATCAGGGTTGCATTTAATTAATCAGAAAATACAGTAAAAATCACTATGTGAAAATAACTTTTTTCTATTTTAATATGCATTTTAAAATGTAATTTATTTATTTCAGCATTATTAATGCAGTGTTTACTGTCACATGATCTTTCAGAAATCATAATACAAATATGTTGATTTGGTGCTCAAGAAACATTTAATAATTTGTTTCATTTTATACAGCTCTTTTTCTGGGTACTCTTTACATATAGAAGGGGAGAATCTCCTTGACCACCACCGGGTGATGAAGCCAATCAGTATATGGGGCTTATTAGGAGGCCATGATAGAGAGAGGCCAATGGGCAAATTTAGACAGAGTCTGGACCTTGGTCTTATAGAATGTCAGAAAGTCATAGAATGGAGGACGGAATTTATTATCATCAATATTTAAACTGTTTCAACGTGCTGCTTAATATTTTTGATGAAACTGTGGTAGTTTTTTCCAGGATTCTTCAATGAATAGAAAGTTAAAAAGAACAGCATTCATTTGAAATATAAATATTTTTTTACATTCTGATTTAAATTACTTTACTGTCACGTTTGATCAATTTAATGCATCCTTGCTGAATAAAAGTATACATTTCTTAAAAAAAAAAAAAAAAACTTTCCCACACTTTTTGCAGCTAAATGCAGTTTGACTTCCTGATTTGCTTTGTAAAGCTCTTCTCAAACAAAAAGATTGTGAAAGACTTTGCTCCATGTCTCTCTCAGCTTTTAGAAGCTCTTTCTGATTCGATGGGTTTGGAGGTTAGCGAGCAAGCCCTGGATCGAAGACCTGGATTGGCTGCCTGCCATTTCCTGTCAGATTACCTCACCCTTCACTTCCAGAGTCAGATGACCCTTGCTCGGAGACGCCACATCCATGCCCTGCACCTTGGGTCAAAGGTAACAATGTTTGACCTAATCAAATAACTCATTGATTCACTTGCCAAAAGAAATAATCTCGACACAATAGTGTGTACCTGTTGCAGGTTCTGCTGACTTTGCCGGAAGCATCTCGTCAGGATTATTTTTCCCTGCTGTCTGATCCGCTTCTCATGCTGGAGCAGTTACTGATGAATCTGAAGGTAGACTGGGCCACTGTTGCCATCAGCACTCTACGGAGCCTTCTGCCGGCTCAGGACGCTGGCATCACCAACCAACACATTGACACCCTGCTGGCAGATTACGCCCGAAAGGCTCTTGATTTTCCTTATGCACCCAGAGAGTGGTCACGTTCTGGTGAGTTGGAGCAATGGATCAATTAATTACTATATTTCTAGCTGATTACAAACATTTCTTTTAATTCTTTTTGTTAGAGGTTTGAGAAAATTATATGAAGCATTGTTGTTTTCACTAATCTATTTATATCCCTCTCTTCTTCTGTCTCAGACTCTGTCATTAGTCTGCAGGATGCATTTCTGCAGTGTCCAGCCCAAGAGAGCTGCCCACCTTCTCCAAGCCACACCCCTCCTCCATCAACAGGTATAAGCTACACCTTTTTCATGGACCACCCTTTTCCTTCTCAGCCACACCCCATTTAGCAAGTAACAGCACTAGGGGGACATCGTGTTTTTAATTACTGATAATATTAAAATAGATAAGTATGTGGCACTGAAAGCTGGACATACACACTATTTGAATTGGGGCAGATTTTAAAACACTACGCATCACAGACTCACTATTTGGTTACAGAGAAAAACTGGGCATCATGCACTTAACAACTGAGTATCACACACTAACAGACTTGCAAGTCATTCCTAAGTGCTGGAATACGCTACATGACTTTTGCCCAAATTTTTGATCCGATTTTCAATCTGGAGAAGTCGAAGCTCTCAGTACATCGAATGCGCACTTCAAAATCTCAGCAAAGTAGTAGTTCATCTGGGTACTTTTCGAATACTGTCTATTTGAAAATACTACTCTGTTGGTGTACTGTTTTTTGTGTACTATATAGTAGGGAAATATTCCATATTGGATGCAGTGCGTGTTCTAAAATCGGCTTTAGAATATTTTTTAACACCAGGTGGAGTGAGGGTTTAATTAGCATATAGTTTGCCAGAGAGTAATGTTGCGTCCCAATTCACCTACTTATACTACGCCTTAAAAGTATGTACTCTTTTTGTAAAGAAAAATTACGTACTTTTGTGTGTGTAGCAGAACAAGCTTTGGGACATACTATCTTGTCATAAAATTGAGTATGCTTTTAACGGACGATCTGTTGCATAGTTACGAGCATCCTTCATGTCACTGTAAAATATGTATACCTATATCCTCCACATTTAATTCCTACCGTATTGCAGAAATGAAGTAGCATGTTGATCTACCACTCATGGATCTTTAATGCGGAGAAATCTCCTCATATTTTTGCATTTAAAAGTTATTGCCCAAACTTAAAAAAATATATATTTTGTTTAAAGTTTACATTATTTCTGCAGATGAAATATAACAAGGATAACAAATATTTTTTTATCAGGTAAAATGTTGATTTATTAATCACTCAAACCCCTTTATCTAAACCTCTCTAGTTAACCGCTGGACACGTTTTAACACTTTTTATTCATGTTTGTAGTTCTGAACCGAATTCTCCTCCAAAGCGCAATGGGTTGTGGGGAATGTTAGCTGGTAAAGTGTGCATGGATCCACACGTCCAAAACCTACCATCCACTTTTGGCTTACTTTTTTCAGAAAACTGTGCAAATCTGGGCAAAAGATGTATTTCAGCTTAAGGGGGCCATTCACATAGTAAATAGCAAGACTGCTTTCCAGTAAATATTTCTTATATTTGTGCCTTCTGTCTCAGTACACTGCAGATGCTTATTGTTAACATAATTCTGATAACCTCAAAGTTTAGTTTAGAAGTCATGCCTGCATACATTTTTTTCAGGCAGCACACCCATGCACACACCTTCCAGTGAGAGACGCCCCAGTGGGAAGAAGATCCGGCAGCTAGCCACACCTTTCACCCCTCCGGAGAAAACCCCTGACCGCAAGGACTGGATCCCAGACCACAAACAGCATATATGTATGGTCTGCCAGAGGGAGAGATTCACCATGGTAAGAGAGACAAGAGTATGAGATGGGGTTTGAATAAGATTCTGTGAGTTAGGCATCTCTTTAAGAATTTGAGTCTTAACATAAACCTTATCCTGTGTCAGTTTAACAGACGACACCATTGCAGACGCTGTGGCAGGCTGGTGTGTCATTCCTGCTCCAGCAGGAAGATGGCTATAGAGGGCTCTGAAGAGCCTGTCAGAGTCTGTGACCAATGCTACAACTTCTTCCACACAGAGTAAGACTGATGCGCACATGCCTATAGCATATTTCAGATGTGCACAAAGGCTACAGAACTTGTAGATGTTAAAGGAGTGCTGAATTGAGAAATCAACTTTCCCTTGAGCTTTTGGTATATAAAAGGTCATGGTAATATCCTCTAAGTTTCAGAGCTGAAAACGTCCTTGTTAGTCAAAGAAAAGCTTTTATAGACACCAAGCCCAGAAAACGATCGTGTTTGCATCTTGATGTCATCGACTGACAAAACACTGCCTCTACAGAATAATAAGCACGTGTAATTCAGTAGCCCTGCCCATCGACTCATGGAGCCGCTCAGACTGCGCTAGCCAGCAGCAGTAAACATGCCGAAGAATATAGCAAGATATTGCACTATTCCTGGTTGTGGAACTTGCAAAAGCCCAACGCTGTCTGCTATTCTCTCTCTCTTGACTTGATATTTAAAGGGCGCGCGTGTGTGCGGTTCACGGTTATATCGAACTATCGTGCGGGCTATGTAATACAAAAATAAGTCCAATCAATCGCAGGTGGATGAGAAATAAATCATTGTGTTTGTTTGATAAAGACGTACTTGAATTATTCCAGTTGCCGCTTTCAGAACAACCCCTCCCTCATGTGAACTGAACTGACAGGGCCATAGATATGACAGTATATTAAATATGCAATTCTTATCCAATCCTAGCTGTGGGCGTTTACTTCCAAGTCACCAGTGGGCACGCCCATCAAAACCCAGCATTTTGAAAAGAGCCTTAAAACCTATTTAGAAAATAGCCTTTACTTATTAGTTATGATGTTTTTGAATGTAAAAACCATACAAATGTCATTAGTTGACCTCAGAAAACAACATTATAAAAAATAAAAAAAGGCAGTTATATGACAATGTGTATTTAACAATGCATATTCCAAATATGGGATTGCATTTTTGCCACCTTTAAAAAGACTGAAAATTCTTGTCAAGAATTGTTTTAAGAGTATTATCTAAATTTTCTCTTTAGTATAAAGTATTAGTTGACCATAGTATATTTATATTGGACTATTAGGTAAGGGTTTGGGTAAGAAGAATATCTATAGTGATCTGAATAATAACAGAATAATAACAATTTCTTTTTGGAAATAATTAAATGCATTTTATTCAGTAAGGATGCTTTTTTTTTTAAGTAACATTCAATTTATATTTAAAATATATGCTGTTCTTTTGAACTTTCTATTAATCAGAGAATCCTAAAAATCACGCTTTACACAAAAATATTAAGTGCCACAACTGTTTTCAATTTTCAGTGTTTTAAAATGTATGAAAATAGAATTCTTTTAAAAATATTTCCTACTTTTACAGTTTTACTGTATTTTTTATAATCATATAAATGCAACCTTGATGAGCATAATAGATTTCTTTCAAAACATTTGAAAAAATCATACTCTGTAGTATATTTCTTTCTTTTTTTCACCATTTAAGGAACCAGAATCATTAAGAGGAATCAAAACGTAGTTTTTATATGATTTCATTCCAAGTTGTAACATAGCTGAAAAATGTATACTTCTTACTCTAATCATAGTTTTTAAGTGACGTTTTCTCTTTTGTTGTTTATTGCAGCTCAGATGAGGAGCTTGATCAGGAAGAAGGTAAACATGTTTCTGTTCGAGTCGTCATTTACACATTTTTTTCTCATGAGGTTTCCATATCTTCTATCTGAATGGCAAAACATTGATGCCTTTACTCAGATGATGACTACAAGATTATAAACTAAACTTTTCTTAGTAGCTGGCAGCCCTGCATCCATTGATGGAGTCCTGAATGGGGTTCTCAGTCTGCCTGAGGTTCCAAGAAAGCAGTATCGCCTGAGTCCAAACCCAGCAGAGAACCAGCAGCTGAAGAGCGAGTTCTACTATGAACAGGTGTGATTCTATACTCACAATGGAGCTGAACAAGTGCTTGTTTTTTAAAGAATGACAGTAAAAGAAATCTCTTTTGTGTTTTCATTTATATTTCTAAAAAATGGTCACACTGTGTGTTATAGGCACCCAGCGCATCCCTGTGTGTCGCTATACTGACTCTACACAGTGATCACGCAGCCTGCGGGGAGCAGTTGATTGGCCAGTGTCGCTTACTTTCTCGCAAACTGACCAATCCCGAGGTGGATGCGCGTCTGCTGACAGATGTGATGCGGCAGCTGCTGTTCAGTGCCAAACTTATGTTTGTAAACGCTGGATGCACCCAAGAGCCGGCACTCTGCGACAGGTAAGACACCTTTACTTGTGTAATCTGAACGTAATATCTGTTTTGCATTTTAATTTTAAAAGCATAAACTGTGAGTCAGAGAATTAAGTTGGTAAGTCAGTCACCTTTTCTCAACCAGGTTGCATTTACTTGATCAAAAATACAGTAACAAAATTATGAAACATTATTACAATTTAAAATAGCTGTTTTCTATTTGAATATATTTTAACAATTAATTTATTCCATTGATTGCAAAGCTGAGTTTTCAGCATCATTACTCTGTCACATGATCCTTCAGAAATCATTCTAAAATGCTGATTTGCCTTCTCAAGAAACATTTCACATATTTCACAAACATTTCACATTTTACATATTTATATTGTGCTGCTTAGTATTTTGTGGAAACAATATTTTTTTTCAGGATTCTTTAATCCATGGGAAGTTGAAATGAACATTACATGTCTTTACTCTCATTTTTGATCCATTTAATGCTTCCTTATTTTGTATAAAGGTTTTTTATATTTATTGTATTTTTTTTTTTTTTTTACTTTACTGACCCCAAACTTTTGAATGGTAATATATTTTTATTTCACTTGTCTTCAATTCATAAATTCATAGCTACATCAGTAAAGTGGATGTGTTGAAGATCCTGGTCAGTGCAAACTACAAATACATTCCATCTCTGGACGATATTCAGGAAACAACTGCAGTGACGCGCCTGCGTAACCAGCTGCTAGAGGCCGAACACTACCAGCTGGCTGTGGAGGTGAGACTGTTTCCTCAAGATTCAGAAGTAATAGTTCAATTAATGACAAACAAATACTCAGGATTTTCTTGCATCCATGGAACACAAAAGCCGATTTTAGGCAGAATGTTCATGACTGTATTTTCCAGCAAGCGAAAGTGAATGAAACTGGCACAAAATAGCAATTACTCATCTAGTCTCACATCTTGATTTGGGGTTTCATCTGCTTTTGTTTATAATGCTCAGGTGTCGACTAAGAGTGGACTGGACCCAAGCGGGGTTTGGCAGGCGTGGGGTATGGCTTCTTTGAAGGCTGGAAGTCTGAGCGGGGCAAGAGAGAAGTTTGCCCGCTGTCTGAAAGCACCAGTAGATCGGAACCAGCTAAACCATGGAGTGAGACTTCTGCAGGAGATCGTTCAGCACCTGGAGTCCACAGTCAAACCTACTCTAAGCACGGTAACGCTACACCCAGACCCTAAATGATTCTTGACTTTCCTTACAAGGTGTTTCTAAACACATTGTGTGTGTTTTTGATATAGACAGTGGATGAGGACATCTTGGCCTCTTTGCGCGAGCTGGAAGAGGCTCTGTCTGATTCTGCTCCTCTAGATTGCGCAGAGAGCAAAGTTCAGCGGTCTGGCTACTATCAGGAGTGTCTGTTTTACCTGCTCACTTACGGCACACACTTAAGCCTCATCAGTTTTTACCTGCGCCACGACTGCCTGAGAGACGCACTAACCCACATACACAGCAAGGTTCTGCAAACAGAGCACTTTTACATTTCGCCACCTTGGTATTATAAGGTTTTATCTGACATTTTTGTCTAAATATCGTTTTTCACATAATCTCTGTCATAATTTTGAGGATTGCGCATACGCAATAACTTTTTTTTCCGTTATTATGATTCGAGCATTTAGAATCTAAATTTTTGAGACCGTTGTTGTCAGATTTAATTTGGTGATTTCAAATATGAAATTGTATTGTAAGCTTGGTTTTGGAGAATTTGATGATTCACCATTCAAAGAGATAGGAGCTGCATTTGCATGCCTGAGAGGCGTTTCAAAGATGGCCGCCTTGTTGACTTGTCTTAAAGGGACTTTGGATAGAACCTTATAATGCCAAGGTGACAATTTGCACATTTATTATCAACTATATATATATATATATATATTTTTTTTTAAGTATTCAGCAAGGATGCATTCATTTGAACAAATGTGACCGTAAAGACATTTTATAATGTATATTTCAAATAAATGAAAACATTTTAAATACATTTTAAAAGTTCTTTTGAATTTTCTATTCATCAAAAAATCTGGAAAAATAATTGTACCACATTTTCAACAGAATTGTAAATATACAAATAATAAATATTTCTTAAGCACCAAATCATTTCTGAAGGATCATGTGATACTGAAGACTGGAGTAATTATGCTGGAAATTCAGTTTTGCCATTACAGGAATACATTTAAAGTTTATTAAAATAGAAAACAATTACTTTAAATTGTAATAATATTTCACAATATTACTGTTTTTACTGCATTTTTCATTAAGTAAATGCAGCCTTGTTGAGCATAAGATACTTCTTTCAAAAACATAAAAAATGTGTAAAGTTTCCAAACTTTTGACACACATTGTTTATAGTTTCTCTCTTTGTCTCTGTCTGTCTGTTTCTAGAAGTGTTCAGAGGATGTGTTTCTGGAGGGCATCTTTCAGCCCTGTCTTGAACGTGGGCGATTGGGCACATTGCAGGGTCTGTTAGAAACTCTGGACCCCACACTGGAGACGTGGGGCTGTTACCTTCTTTCAGCCTGTCAGTTACTGCAGCGCAGGGGACACTATCACTCTCTCTATCAACTTCAGCAGTTCATGATGGTACTTAAAACACATACACGCGTTCTCTCCTCTCTCTCTATAAGGTCAGCAGCGGCATGCTGTTAATACATTTCTCCTCTCTCTTTGTAGGATCACGTTCGTGCCGCTATGACATGCATCCGCTTCTTTTCACATGGTGCTAAGTCCTACCTGCAGCTGGGAGAACAGCAGCGCTGGCTGATCCGAGCCAAAGAGCACCTGAGAACTTACCTGCAGGAACAACAGAGCCGCAGGAAATCACACAGCTCCTCTTTCAGGAAGAAAATGAGCTCCACTGATGTCTCAAGGTATTAAAAGAAGGGGAAATTAAACAGTACTATACTATACACAGTAATATAATTAAATACTATTTAATTTCATTATGTATAATAACATAGTCAAATACTGGAATACTGAAGTTCCTCATTATTTTGGCTTTGGGCTGTTTCGCTGTGGTAACAGAACGTATATGTTGCAGACATGTACACACAATCGAGCTGCAGTTGGAAGTGACACGCTTCTTACACCGCTGTGAAAGTTCACCATCCAAGACAGCTGTAGGCCCCGTCCCCACAGGGAACAGTGGCCCACCCACTCTGTTTGGAAACAGCCCCATGAAGGTGGACGTAGCCTGCAAGGTGAGCGAGGAAAACATGCTCTTCTGTTTACAGTTTGGTATTTTCTTAGAACTAGATTAAATGCTCTACGGGTAAAGCACACCTTAAGTTGCATTTAAGACTTCAGTTCTTGACATCTTCGCTAATGAGAGAGAATCAATCTGAGTGGAGGGAGGTAATGGTGCATATCTATTCAAATGAAAATAAGTGAAAAAAATAAACTTTCAATAAACTATTTGATGATTAAAATAGACCAGAAAAGAAAAAACATTTATTGATTTGTTTTATGTTTGTATATTCTCTTTGTAAGTGTTTAACTGTAAGTATTTCCCTGAATAGATTCCAAACATGTCAGTTTGAGCTGATTGCGTGAGCTGAATGCTTGTTTTGAATCACGCAAGACTAAAAGTGTGTGCATAATGCTTTTTGTAGGGAAAGAGATACTTTATGCATGTGGTTAATAGCATTAACTGAACAGAATACTGAAACAGAAGCAGTGGTATTAACATTAACTGAAAAAAATCCTATTTCCTAACATTTAAACTGCACCTCATGCTTTAAGTGCTGTACTCTAAGGTTGCATTTTACACTACAGCATGACTTTATTCTCTTAATTGGAGATGTATGTATCCAATTTAGAGCCACATTTGCAAGTGGCCCAACTGCAGATGGCGGCAATTTTTTTTTTGCTGTTTACACTTATGCTACTAGATCTAGTCTGTGCCAAATATCTATCCATTTATTCCATTTTTTTTTTTAACTCTTGTATTTTAAAATGTAATTCATGGCTGGAATGGCAAAGCTGAATATTCAGCATAATTTCTCTTCAGTTGTCACATGATCCTTTTAAAATCATTCTAATATGCTGATGGTGCTCAAGAAACATTTATTAATATTATTAATATCAATGTTGTAAATGTCATGCTGCTCCCTAATATTTTTGTGGAAACATCGATACATTTTTTTTCAGGAATCTTTGCTGAATAGAAAGTTCAAAAGAATAGCATTTATTTGAAATGGTAAAGACTTTTCCAATGTTAAAAATGATTTGTCACTTTTGATCAATTAATACATCATTGCTGAATAAAAATATTGGTTTCCTTCAAAAATAAATCTGATTGATTTCAAACTTTTAAAGTAGTGTACATACAGTAGTCAAAACTGGTTGACAGTGCAATGTGGAATAAATCTAACAGAGACTATAGATGAAATCTGTTTAAAATAA